>NC_057386.1:30432985-30643153 GCF_019320065.1 Cervus canadensis
GGAAATCCTATGGACAGAGGAGCCTGGCGGGCTATAGTCCATGGGGTTGCAAAAGAGTCAGACACGACTGACGAACTAGACAACAACAATAACAGATGAGACTCACAGTGGGGATGAAAGTATTTTGGGTTTGAATCTTGACTCTCTGATGCTGTTTTTGTCTCCACTCCCCACCATATACATAACACCATGGGGCACATTTTGGATAGCAACTCAAGTCTTTTTTTCCTCAAATAAGAAGTGGCTCTTCGAAAATCTTTGATGCCATTCCCCACGAGAATCTCACCAAACTTAAGCTCTAGGATGTCTGCCGACAGCGTTTCACTCCTGTGGTTTAGATGTCTTCACACCTTTCTTACTCGAAAGAATTCAGACATGTTCCTGTCCCTGATGGGTTCTTTTTTTTAAGGTGAGTCATTTTTTTTAGAAAATTGAATTTCTCATCCGAGTGAAAGATTATCACATATCTATCCCTATAGACGTCTCTTTTCAACCCTTCCCCATGGGGCTAGTTTGAAATCTTCACTCTTTGCTCTCTTGAATTTACCTTGTGTGCTAAATCACTTCAGTCATGTCTGACTCTTTGTGACCCTATGGACCATAGCCTACCAGTCTCCTCTGTCTGTGGGGTTCTCCAGACAAGAATACTCGGGTGGGTTGCCATGCCCTCCTCCAGGGGATCTTCACAACCCAGGGATCAAACCCAGGTCTCTTATGTCTCCTGTATTGGCAGGCGGGTCTTTACCACTAGTGCCACGTTGGCTATTTCAGGGAAGGCGGCCTTGGGGACACACTTGCTGTGCCTCCAGCCTGGCTTCCCGATGGCAGAGGAACTGGGAAGGGTCCGAGATGGGTGTGGAGTGGGGTTCCTGAGGGGAGAAGCTCCTTTGCTCACCGAAGGGCCTGAAGGTTTGTGGGAAGATGGCGGTGAGGGATTCAACTTCTCCTCTGCTCCTTCCCCTTTTCTCACTTGTTGTCCTCCCCTTTATCAAGTAGTTCCCTCTTCTTCCTGCCTCCTGATTGGTCATTTCTCCCTGGACCCAGGCTGTTTTTATCCCACCCCCACCAATTTTCCATTTCTCCATGGAGTTGTACGGCGAGCATGCTTGAGAGTGTCTGGGGTAGGAAGGACCAAACCCCAAACTCTGGTCATTAGCTACATTGGGTACTAGACGAAGATCAGGAGTAGCAAAGGCAGCTGCAGTGAGAACGCAAAAGAACCTCCATTTGTTAAAGGGCTACTGTTACATTTCGACTTCCCAGGGCTTCCCAGATGACTCAGTGGTAAAGAAACCTCCTGCCAATGCAGGAAACTCAGGTTCCATCGATCCCTGGAGGAAAAAATGGCAACCCACTCCAGTATTCTTGCTTGGGAAATCTCATGGACAGAGGAGCCTGGCAGGCCACAGTCCATGGGGTCACAAAGAGTTGGACACAATGGAGTCACTGAGTATGCATGCGCTATATTTCAGGACTTCCCAGGCGGTCCTAGTGGTAAAGAACCCGCCTGCCAGTGCAGGAGACTTTAAGAGACATAGGTTTGATCCCTGGGTCGGGAAGATCCCCTGGAGAAGGGCATGGCTACCTGTTCCAGTATTCTTGCCTGGAGGATCCCATGGACAGAGGAGGCTGGTGGACTATAGTCCATGGGGTCGCAGAGAGTCAGACACTACTGAAGTGACCTAGCACTCATGCCATATATTTCAGGCACTTGCTCTACATTATCCCTGATTCTTACAGTAGAGATGTGCAAACTGATGCTTATTCAAACCCACAGAGAGGTAAATACTATAGCAAAATTTAAATAAATAGCTCCAAGGCTACTACTTAGATCCGATTCCAAAGTCTCCTTGCTACATGCTTCTCTGCTTCTTCATTTGCTCCTGGAGTCAAGTTCAGGTCTGAGAGGAGTGCACAGAGAGTAAGGAGGAAGGAGAAGGCAGGAATCAAGGACTAGTAGGTTCTCCTGTTACAACCTGGATTTGCCCTAGAGGAGGGGGAGGGGCGGGGGCGGGTATGGACCGATTGTACAGAGACGGAAGGGAGAGGGCATCTCTGCTATTGCCTATATGGAGGATGCAGCCACCTCCCAAGGGAACTGCATCCATCCAGGAGTCGTGCGTGGATGAGACTGTGCGATTCCTCAGTGGTACCCAAGACAGCGGAGAGGAGCACACGGCTGGAAGGGAACAAGCTGCCAGGCTGACAGTGGGAGGGGAGAGTTCCCAGCGCAAGAACATGCGGGTGGCTGATGCTCGGTTCGCACGTTAATCTGTGCTTCCGCCCCTCCCCAGACCATCTCCGATTTTGACATCGCCATCCTGTGCGAACCAGCCCCCAGCCCAGCCGAAGGGAGACTTGCTCAGCAGACGCCAGCCCCAGCCACCTAGGCCCCTCGGTGACAAGCCGGTGACAAGCTGTGCTGTGAGGATGCGGCTCCCTTCAGCCTCTCTCGAAAGCCTCTTGCCGCTGTGTGCGTCGCTACAGGCTCGGGCAGCGATAACAGGCTTCCGCTCTGTCCCTGCTCTTTGCTGCGTTCAGAGTGAATGTGGCGGCCGGGTTCACAGCCTGCCTCGGAGCGATGCTGTCAGTCACTCTGGTTATTCTACCGAGATGTGTCCAGAAATGGAAGCCGGTCTCTAGCAGGCAGTATGGAGGCAGGTAACCGGGGCGAGGGTGGGTACCGTGGATGCGCGCCTGCAGGCCCTAAGACAGCACGGAGCCCCTCTTCAGGCAGCCTCACACCCCCAACTCTATCCCTTCATCTTCTGTTTAGGGACACATCAGCCAGGAGACCGCATCCCACAGCTCCAAGCCACAGTGGCCTCAAACAAGTTTGTTTTTTCTTGGTGCCAGGTGCCCACCAGAGGGGCTTCTGTGGGGTGGATGAGAGGGTCCATTCATCAGTCACTCCGGGAATCAAGCTTGACTGATGGTAGAGGGTAAAGAGGCCTCTGCAGGTCCTGCAACTAAATGCTTGGGCCTGGAGGGAGGGGACCCATGTATGCCTATGGCAGATTCATGTTGGTGTATGGCAAAAACCATCCCAATACTGTAAGACTTTGTAGTCCTACTCAGGATACATGGCTAGAACTGGCCTCCTGCCCACCCCACTACCCCCACATCACAAGAAGGCCAGAAAGTGCTGTGTCCTCGTAGTGCACAGAATGGAAAATATTGGACAAATAGCACTAATGACAGAGCTAAGTGGAAAGAAGATGCTTTAAAAAAAATTATTTATTTATTTTAATTGGAGGATAATTACTTTACAATATTGTGATGGTTTACTCTGCGCAAGGGAGGGGTTCCCTGGTAGCTCAGCTGGTAAAGAATCTGCCTGCAATGCAGGAGACCCTGGTTCAATTCCTGGGCCAGGAAGATCCCCTGGAGAAGGGATAGGTTATCCACTCCAGCATTCTTGGGCTTCCCTGGGGCTCAGATGGTAAATAAACCATCTGCAATGCAGGAGACCTGGGTTCCCTGGGTTGGATAGATCCCCTAGAGAAGGGAAAGGCTACCCACTCCAGTATTCTTGCATAGAGAATTCCATGGACAGAGAAGACTGGTGGGCTACAGTCCATGGCCTTGCAAAGAGTCGGACATGACTGAGCGACTTTCACTTCACTTACCTTGTGTAAACATAACTATTTTTTGTTTAAATTATTAAAATGTATTTATTTTGATGTATTAAGTTGTGAGAGTGATCCAAAAATAAATGTATTCTTTTCTTGCAATGCCATGAAGACAAATGGTTTACAGAACCTCATTTTCTATTTCTGATGGCACATGCTGTCTTCTAAAAATCTACATAACCCCTTCTTCAACCACTTATGTTTCATTTTTACTATTGGACAACATTGTATGGCCTGTAATGTTCATCATTCTCGCCTGTAGTTCTAATTAGAACTCATTTGGATGATCCTAAAACTACATATTTCAAGCAAATAAGTCTCTGATCATGAATACTGGAATTTGGAAGCCAAAGATGTGCTTATCTCTGCATGGCTCCTTTTTTACGATTAGAATGCTCCTCACTTTTAAGAATTCCCTCTCACCTTCCATCTTCCATATAAAAAGAGACTGCTTACTCCGTGAAGCTATTTTCAAGCTTATTATTTCTTAAAAAAAAAAAAAAAGAACCAGGAAATTCCCTGGCAATCCAGTGGTTAGGACTCGTCACTCTCACTGCGTGGGTTCAATCCCTGGTCGGGGAAGAAAAATTCCACAAGACTGGTCACAGGGAAAGAAAAAATAGAATGAGACCATGGAGGGTGAGAGGTGGTGTCTGGGGACTCTGCTCCATTTTGCTCAGTTGTGCTGAAAACCCAAAGCGACCCCCCAAATTAAAATCTATTTGAAACATAAAAAAAAAAAAAAAGGCTGAAATTCTCAGACTGTCCTTATTGGGAAATCACTCCTACATTTTGCTGGCTCTTAAGCAATTTGGGCTGAATTTCCTGTCACTTGAAGCTAAGGGGGTTTTAAGTAATACAGTTGCATTAGTGAAAGCCACTTTTATATCTGAGAGCATGGCCATCTGAAAACTTGAAGGGAGTGGAGCAAAGGAGTGCTGGAAATGGAAAGGATCTTGTTGAATAACCAGCTCCAAGCGCGATTCATTCAAAGATGGGGAGACTGAGAGTCAGAGAGGGGACGTCTGTGCGAGTGCTCGGCCGCAGGAGTGAGAACGTGACCTGGACTTGACATCCACTTCTCTCTCTCTTTCTCGCCTCTTCCCACCTAGATTGGGACGGACTCCTTTCTTCTACAATAGCGAACGTCCTCTGTGGTTTGTTCTTCCATTCTCCCTCTCCCTCCTCGTTGACGTAGATTTATTTCTTAAAAAAAAATTCTATTTTGAAAATATTGCAAGCACACAGAAAGTACACAAGTAAAATAGACACTATGACCCTCCATCTAGTTTGAATCAATGTTAGTGTTTTCCTGCAGATTATTACAAAAAAAAATCTAAGACACTTCTGTTACAGCTGAAGTCCGACTGCCTTCTCCATGCCTTCTGCATCCCGTCTAGCCTACCTGGCAGGAACTACTATCTTACACGTGGTTGTATGTTTCTCAGTATTGCTTTGCACTTTAAATAAAAAACATGGATACTTCAAGGCTGGCTTTTATAATTTTAAGTCAATCATAATGTACATACCCTATTGGAGCTTGGTTTTCTCACTCACTATTGTGTTTTGAGATTTATGTTGATAGAGGTAGATTTCTTAACCTTTATTTCTGCAAAAATGTGTTTATTTTGTCTCACTTCCTGAATGGTAGTTTAGCTGGTTACATATGACCTATATACGACCCTTCAAGTTGTGAACTTTCAAAGATGTGAACGTATTATAAACCTGTTACAGTGTGGTACTATACAGCGGATTGTGTTAGTTGGGTACCTAGCCTAACTTTTTGGACTTAGGAACAAATTGGACTTACGAACATGCCCTCAGAACAGAATTTGTTCCAATGTAGGGGACTTAGTTGTATATACCCTTAAGTTGATGGTAATTTTGCTTCATCACAGCATTATTTGGCACCAGTGTATATGTTGAGGAGTCATCTTCCAGTTCAAATTTGTTCCTGAGTAAAGACTGTCATTAATTTCTATCTGCTTTATAATGTTATTTGTGATTTGGGGGTTTTATTTCACCTGCTGAAGGTCACTGTGTTTCTTGAAATCATGGATTCAGGTCATTCACTAATGCTGGAAAAACACTTTACCATTATTTATCCAAATACTGTTTCTCCCATATTTTCTCTATTATCTTTTTCTTTGGAATATACATTGGGATCTATACATTTTAAGCTGTTAACCTAAGTTTTTCTTTTTACATTTGCTCTCTGTATAATTTTGTATAATTCTGTATAATTTCTTCAGAATTATTTCTAATGTACTAATTCCCTCTTTGGTGGTGTTTAATCTGTTATTTAGTCACTGCTCAGCTTTAAATTTTAGTTTCTACTTTTCTCCATGTCTAAAAGTTGTATGTGGTTCTTTTTCAACGTTTCCTGTTCTTTTTTCATATGATCTTCATCTCTTATTTGTGGGACAAATCCTTTTCTTTATATTTTCAATAATTTTAAGTACACTTTTTAATATTCTTTTTCCACTTGCTCTGTTCAAGTTCAGGAAGTCTAGTTATCAGATGGCTGGTGTGGCCGTATGGTGAAATGGTCTCCTGTAAGATATTCTTTTTACTTTCAGAAATCCTGCAATATGCCTTTCACTCTATTTCTGTTTGTGCTTCTACTGAGCACCCTAGGAGTAACACTATCTCAGGATCAATTTTTATGCTTTATGATATATTTCACCTTGATGGTTTCCTGTACCTTTTCAGCAACATAAAATCAGACCTTAAACCTCTAAGAAATACAGTCCTGGTTTTCGTTTCTCAAAAGAAATTTTTTTTTTTTTTTTGCCAAACACAGGCAGAGAGAAAAGAGCTTCTTTCTTGCTGCCTCATGCTGAAGGGAATATGTTTTCTAGTTTTTTGAGGGTTGGGATCCTTTGAGAGTCATGAGTCTATGCTTCTCACTTTGCTCAGGCCTAAGGTTTTGTGTCCTTTCTCCCATACGGTACTGGTATCAAAACCCATTCTTCCCCAACCTCTAAGAGTAGCAAGAAAACCAGTCCCTACATTGACTAATTTTGTTTTAGTTTCCTTGTTTTTTCTGAGACTAAGTATTTTCCCCCTCTTTCGAGTTCAGCCATGAATTTTAATTCATTTGTGTTCTATCCAGTGTGGTGAAAGGATTTTCAAGTTGACTTAGTGTATGTACCCCAGTTGATTTATCTCTCCAGATACCCTTGGCTGTGTTTTTCTGTTGATGGTGAAGCCTCTTGGCCCAATGCCTTCTTGTCAAGGCGGAGGGACCGTTTGCTCTCTGTGCCTCTTCCATCGCATTCCGCTCACTTAGCTGGCTGGGGTCTCTTTAGTGGTTGCTTCCAGGTCCCCCATGCCAGCCACAGGCATGTCTGATTCCTCCACTTGCAAGCCTATTGCTTCTCACTTCTGGGCTCTCCTGTTGCTGCTGAGGCAAGAGACAGCCTGGCCCTTTGCGATACACACGATGTCTTGCCCAGAGGATGCGGGCGGAGGGATGGGGAGGACCACTGGCTCACTTTGATCATGGACTCAGCCTGAGGACTGTGACTTGTGCCATGGACGCTGCCTTCCTGGGTCCCAGAGATCTGGCCTCGTAGGTGGCTACTCAAGGGCCTCGGAGGTAAACCCAGAAGTACAGGAGACACCATGTCACACCGGACAACTTTCACCAAAGAGAGACGAGAAAAGCATAAAAATTCTCTTCCCTTCTACCCTAAGATGGACTATTAAAGCATGCATGTTGGGGAGGGGCAAACAAGGAGTTTGGGATTAGCAGATACAAACTGCTATGTATAAAATAAACAACGAGGTCCTACTGTAGATATTGGGTTGGCCAAAAGTTCATTTGAGTTTTTCTGTAACATATTATAGAGCATAAGGAACTATATTCAAATCTTGCCATAAAAAATAATGGAAACTAATCTAAAAAAGAATATATATATATATATATACATGTATATATATATATAACTGAATCACTTTGCTGTACACCAGAAATGAACAGAACATTATAAGTCAACTATGTTTCAATTAACAAACAAACAAAAATAAAGCAAAAAAGAAAAAAAACAAAACCATTTCGTGGTTTCAGGTGACCTCTCTGAACACATCCTAAGAAACTGAGCAATCAACTACGCTTCTTGTAAAATCCACAACACAATCCTTAAATTGGCCCTCCTGTCTTTCCTGACTCACTCCTGTTTTTTCCTGCACTCTCTTGTCCGCCCCCTGGGGTTGTACTTCCCTACATCCTAACACCTAATAACCTGCTCCAAGCTCCACTTTCTAGAGAACTCAGTCTAAGACACTTATTTGCCATCCTATAGGAATCTGCAAGTGGTAAAGAACCCGTCTGTCAATGCGGGTTCAATTCCTGGCTTGGGAAGATCTCCTGGAGGAGGGCATGGCAACCCACTCCAGTTATTCTTGCCTGGAGAATCCCATGGACAGAGAAACCTGGTGGACTACAGTCCATGGGGTTGCAAAGAATCGGACATGACTAAAATGACTTAGTGCGTGCGCGCACTTGTGTGTGCACGCGCACACACACACACACACACACACACACACATATTCCAGAATCTGCAGCCCCTCTATTTCTTATCTAGCAACAACTAGGGGAAGGCAGAAGGCCTCTTGAGAAAGAGGAACATTCCTTCTACTGTTTATTTGCTTGTTTATGGATATCAGCCTTGAACTGACTCTCAGAGCACCCACTCTTTCTCCCTCTTGGTGCCAGACACAGGCAGAGTGGAGACAGTGTATGGAAACGGCTTGCAGCATCAGTTGTGGGCAATTCGGAAGCAAGCCAGCTTCTAGATTCACGTTATGGGCTATAAGTCCTTGACTCGTGTGACCTCTGTTTTGATTTATAGACTGAAGTGGAACAGTGGACATTGATGGAACTTGAGAAGTCCCCCTGGTGCTGTTATTCCCTCTTCCTTTTGGTTGAGTGAGTTATCTTTTCCAGCCTTGCCTCTCTGCTGAATCTGCAGGATCCTTCTGATAGTAATCTTCATTTTAAATTTCAGGCTGTCTAAAATTTCATCATGAAAACAATGTTCTCAACATAGCACTTTATCACCAGGGGAATGCTGCATGGAAACACTTCATCATAAAATCTCAAAATAGGAGAGTTGGAGACACCCCACCGTGGTGCATCATTGGTGGGAAAGATTCAATATTTGTTCAAAGACTGAACACATCTATAGGAGGAAACAAGATGGTGGAAAGGTCTAGGAGGCTGGGAATGAGGAGAGGTGGGATTTAGTCCAATTGTTTGCGGCCCTAGGGTAAGTCATTTAATCCAAAGGGGCCTCAGAGTGACTTCTGAACACCTTTCCTATGCAGGGAGAAACTCCAGGAGAGGTAAGAGACAGAATCTTGCCTCCTAGTATGGAAGACAACTATAGAAGGGTTTCCATCTCTCAGCATCTTGGCAATCAGAGTGCAAGCAGTAATCTGAACTTGGCCAATCAACTGGTCCACCCACATCTAGAGCAGATGATGCTATAAGGCGAGTGACTACTTAGAATTCATTTGCATGGTGGCCATGTCAACTTCTTCGGTGGTAGCAGCAGTGGGACCAACTGTGCCAACAGCCTGACTACACTCTTCTGGTGTCCTATTACAGCTGCAGCTCTGTCTCCTGGCCTCTCACTGATTCCTGGATCCTGTCTGAGCCTGCATCTTCAGCTTTGCTATGGAGTCTGTGAATTATGTGATGGTACTCCAATGTATTCCTTTCCTGCTTAACTTATAGACTTGGTTTCCATTGCTTACCACCAAAACCCTACAAGGGGAAGGTCTAAACTTCTTCCCTGGTTCCTAACTTCCCACAAACTTCTGTGTGGTGCTTTGGGTTTTGCAAAGCACTTTTATACACATTGTCTTATTTCATCCTCAAAATGCCCACATGGGAATTTACTACCTGCATTCCATGTACATGAACAGATGGACATCACAAGGGTCAGTGGTTTGCTGAAACTGACACAGTCGGGGACTTTTCTGGAGGTCTAGTGGTTAAGAATCCGCCTACCAATGCAGGGGACATGGGTTCAATCCCTGGTCCGGGAAGATCCCACATGCCACAGAGCAACGAAGCCCGTGTGCCACAACTACTAAAGCCTGCGTGCCCTAGAGCCCTTGAGACACAACAGGAGAAGCCGCTGCAATGAGAGGCCCTTGCACTGCAACTAGAGAGTCACCCCCACTCACCTCGACTAGAGAAAAAGCCCATGTACAGCAACAAAAACCTGGCACAGTCAAAAATAAATCCATAAATAATAATTTTTTAAAAAAACAGAAATGTTTACCCTTAGTGAATATAACATAAATCCTCAGAGGAAAATAAAAAGCGACACAATTGGTTCAGAGGGGGAGGAATTGCCCCTAGTTGAATCCCGTGTGCTTGTTTTATG
The DNA here is from genome assembly GCF_019320065.1 of Cervus canadensis. Taxonomy (NCBI): domain Eukaryota; kingdom Metazoa; phylum Chordata; class Mammalia; order Artiodactyla; family Cervidae; genus Cervus; species Cervus canadensis. Next base: position 30,443,019 of record NC_057386.1, read on the forward strand.
TCACCAGTGGACTGTGGCCAGGTTCAAACAAGATGATGAACATGAAGGTGTGCCCTAGCCTGGTGAGAGACGTATGATTATTATTTCTGATTAATTACCTAGGAAGAAGGTGGCAGGAATAGAAGATAAAGACAGAACTGAGCTCCAGCCCAGTGCTATTTTTCACTCTCCCTTCAAAGGGATGCTTTAATTACATTTATAGGTTACTTTTGGGGGGGGGGATTGCTTATTTTTTACAGGTGGTTTTGGCATAGAAATAAGAAAATCTCCTGGCTACGTTTAAAGAATTTAAGAAGGCTTCACAGAGTGTTTCCAAAAGCCATATAAAAATGTCTCCACTCCATTTGAATCCCTAGTGGTTTTCACGCAAGGTCATCTAGCAATGATTTAATCACACCTCTGAAGTGAGTTGATGTTAACAATGGAGGACCAGTTCTGGAATTATCCCGATACCATCCAAATTGTCCTAACGGTGTTCCTTTCTCAGTTCTCGTCTCTGTTACCCTCTCTTCTCCTTTTTATTTTTTTTAAACTTTTTATTTTGTTTTGGAGTGTAGCTGATTAACAAACAATGCTGCGATAGTTTTAGGTGAACAGTAAAGGGACTCAGTCATACATATGCAAGTATCCATTCTCTCCCAAACTCCCCTCCCATCCAAGCTGCCACCTAACATTGAGCAGAGTTCCCCGTGCTACACAGTAGGTCCTTGTTGGCTAGTCTTAAACATAGCAGTGTGTACACGTCCATCCCAAACTCCCCAACTGTACCTTCCCTCATCCCTCCCAACCCTCTCTTCCTCTTAAGCCTTGTGACTTCCAGGACCTTTGACACTCATGGCAGCCTCGCATCTCCAGGTCTCGGGGAAGAAAGCCAGGTTACAGAGGAACAGAAAGACAAGCACGCCACACTTGGTCGTACCTGTTGAACAAATGGAAACAGCATAGAAATGGAATGGTCCCCACTGGCCAGAGAAACAAGACTCAAGTTACTGAAAGGGAAAAGCACAAATCTGTCATAAACCCAAGAATGTGATGGCGAAAGTAGGCGGGTGGGGTCGGGGGAGAGGAGCGCTTTCCCCATCAACCTTCCCAGTAATCACAGTTACTGACAGCCTCCCCTGGGACACTTATGTTCTAGTGGAGAAGGTGGGGTAGGATATTAATAATCACAACAACAAGCTTATATTAGCACTTTACAGCAGGCAAAGTGACGTGAGCAGGGCAGTTATTACTTCTCATTTATATATAAGGCAATAGCCTCCAAGAAATTAAGAGACTTGTTGAACATTATATAGCCATTAGGAAGTAGAGCTAGAAATCAAGCCAAAGTGTGTGTGTGTGTGTGTGTGTGTGTTTTAGAGGAGGGGGGAGATGAAAAAAGAACAAAGAAATAAGAGAAGATGATGGTTGTGAAGGGTAGGTGGGAGAAAATGTGTGAAAGAGAGGTCCCCAACCAGATGGTACTAAGAAGAATAAAGTGATAAAATATCTACCAAGATAAAATGTCATACCCTGTATGAAACCGAGAGAGAAAATTCCAGCCAAGTAGAGTAACAGAGATAGGACGACATGCATTCATTATCTGGACACCAGGATGTGGACATTAAAGAGTCCTCTATTGATAACAACTTCAAAGAAAAAAATATGCATTATTACAGAGCATGAAGAACCATGCCTTACAGTTCACATTTTTTGTGTGTGTATGGTGATAATTTGGACATATTTGGTCCTACTTTTAACATTCTGAAGGTCTTATTTTTAGCATCCTGAAGTTCAAGGGTTAAGGAGGGGCAGACACGGCCCGTATTGCATATGTACACCTGTTCACAAACAGGCTAATGTACATTTCTTGAATACATCTCTTTGCTGCCCTTTCCGAAAAATGGACCAAGCTAATTCCTAGATCTCTTCCCTGATGATAATAATAGATGATTAATTTATTCAGATAGAAGCATACATTCTGATCTCTGATCTGTTCATCAGTTTACTTCTTAAAGATGTAGACTCTAAGGAGTGGATAAAGAAATCATGGTACATATATACAATGGAATATTACACATCCATAAAAAAAGAACACATTTGAGTCAGTTCTAGTGAGGCGGATGAACTGAGAGCCTGTTATACAGAGTGAAGTAAGTCATAAAGAGAAAAACAAGTTTCGTATATTAACACATATATAAGGCAGCTAGAAAAATGGTACAGATGCACCTGTTTGCAGGGTAGGAGTAGAGATGCAGAGAACAGACTTTGGACACAGCAAAGGAAGGACGGGGTGGGATGAGCTGAGAGAGCAGCGTTGACATATCTACATTACCGTAAGCAAAACAGATAGCTAGTGGGAAGATGCTGGATGTGCAGGGAGCTCAATCTGGCCCTCTGTGACAACCTAGAGGGCTGGGAGCTCAAGAGGGAGGGGACATATGTATCCTTACGGATGAGTCACATTGTTGTATGGCAGAAGCCAACACAATAATGTAGAGCAATTATCTTCCAGTTAAAAATAAATTGAATAAAAGACCCACACTCTAGCTCAGTTTCTAGAAGCTCTGCTTCTACATGACCAAAATGCCAGCAGTGACTTTGCTTAGAAGAGGATCTGAAACATCTTAGCTGAGTCCTAATAGGAGTGAAGGTTATTCTCCCAACTGGTCCCCCATCTATGAAAGGCCAGAGCTGTCCCAGAGAGTCTCGTCTGTTTCTGCCAACATCCCAAGGTGAATCTACAAGGTGCCATTTTACTGAACAGATTGTCTAGCTGGTCACCAGGTGGTACCCAAGGGCACGATTTGTCTGAGCATCGTTGTCTTACATAGTCTTGCAATCAAAAGTTCCAAACAAAAATCACTCACTCATGCATCCATTTATTTCTTCAGTCTATCTACATTCTTAGAATAAGCCATCTCTTAGTGGTAGTAGAGTTAATAATTTTATTACCTATTTTGTGAATTAGTAGTTTGACCTTCCTGAAAATAACCCTTGTCAAGCTTTCAGGACTATTCTCTAATTTTCAAATCTAGTGAACAGAATAGATTAGTTTCTTAGTCACTTTTCTTGGTTTGAAAGTAAAAATGAAAGTCGCTCAGCCACATCTGACTCTTTGCAACCCCATGGACTATACAGTCCATTGGGATTCTCCATGCCAGCATACTGGAGTGGGTAGCCATTCCCTTCTCCAGGGGATCTTCCCAACCCAGGGATCGAACCCAGGTCTCCCACATTGCAGGTGGATTCTTTGCCAACTGAGCCACGGGGAAGACTAGGAATACTGGCGTGGGTAGCCTCTCCCTTTTCCAGGGGATCTTCCTGACCCAGGAATCGAACCGGCTTTTTCTACATTGCAGGCAGATTCTTTACCAACTGAGCTACCAGGGAAGCCCACAACAAAAATTGATTACAATCCCTTTTAGCCTATTCTGTCACAAGGAAGGAATACAATTGTTGCCATTACTATTATTATTAGTTTGCCAGTCAGATCTCTTTTCAAATGGTAGCTTTTCTACCATTTTATTTTAAATCCTCTTTTGGTTTGTTTTTTGTAATAAATAGAATGTAAGTTTTGGAGTCACATAGGTTTGGATTCAAACCCTAAATGATTTGCTTGCTGTGTGAAGTTAAATAGTTTGATGTATGTGAGATGCAGGTTTTGCATTTGAAAAAACCTCAAAGGGTTTTGAAAGGATTAAGTCAGACATAAAAGTGACTTTCAAAAATGTTAGTTTCCTCCCCCAATTCAGTTTACTTATGTCTTTCTTGAATTTAGCACCAGAAATACAAAATAATACCCAAGTGAAGGTACATCTTATATTTGTACACAATCAATAAGCATAAAGAGTATAACGAATATTTTCTTTGATGTTTTAAAAGTCAACACATACATGCCATTTTTATTTGTCTTTAGGTAAATAAACATGAGGAGTCCTACATATTTAAAAGCAAAGTAATATTGACTGAAAATGAAAATCACTTTGGGACTTCCCTGGTGGTTCAGTGGCTAAAACTCTGCACTCCCAATGCAGAGGGGTCTGGGTTCAGTCCCTGGTCAGGGAGCTAGAACTATGTGACCCAACTAAGACTCAGTGCAGCCAACTAAATAAATACATAATAAAAATAAATATTTTAAAATCAAATTTAAAAATGAAAATCATTTTTAGGAGAATGAGAAGCAATCTCAAAACACATGAAATATTATGATATTCACCAGTGGAACTGGTGATCTAGACAGTTGAGCTGGCACTATGAACTCTGTTCATGCACAATGAGACCATGCTGACTAGCAATTAAATAGTCAGGATTTCTCATCATGCAGTGAGACCAACAAAGCCGACTGTACTGCCCTCCTGGAAACCCACAACATGCAGATGACAACATGCAAAAGAACCCCTATAGTAAACCTTGCGAGAAACAAACTGCAAATGTTAGTGAGTCCTACATTTTACAAATGTGTTTGATGCATAGAACCCTTACAAACATATAACAGAGCTAATATTCTGTGGACCATAGTTTGGGAAACACTCATCTCTCGGATCATACCAAAATCCTATAGCACAAAAATCAAACAGTAAACAACAATTACAAAGCCCACAATAAAACCCAGGCCTGTTCAGTGTAGTTTAATGTACATAAATGACATAGCTAGTGAACAACTTCATTAATAAAGCTCTTGTTTACACCTTTTAAAACCATCAATAATTCTCTGACTTAATATACTCTACTTCATTCAACACCACAATGGTCATTAGAATCCATGAGTAACTGCACGTTCATTTGAGTTTTAATCATTTTGGCTCTCAGTCAGTCAAGACTGTCAGCTGAAACCTACAAAGCATAAATTATTTTCTAGGCTTCCTCACAATTACTTTTGCTCCATGGCTGATAAATAAACAGAACGCAGAATGTTCTAACAGCCAGGAGCCAGGGCTTGAGGCTAGATGGAGGTGAATTTGAACCCTGATTCTCCAATCCCTGATCTTGGAGAAGACACCTAAACTCTCTGTGCCTCAGTCTCATCATCTGTAAAATGGGGCTATTTCCTACTTTCTTAAATGGTTCGAGGGTTAAATGAGATTATGTAACATGGTTTGCATATTACCAGGCATGTAGTAAGTGCTCAATAAATGTTCATTATTATTTCATGAACCTGAGAACCTGAGTTGATCCATTATTTTTTTTCCTTTTGTGGATAATAACCTTCTTTATCCTTGGGGTATATATAGCTATTGGAATGCCAATGTAGCCAGCACATTTCTGCATCCAGACTGATATTTACCTACATGCCACTTACAAATTGTTCGGCTTTCAAATAAGAATCCATAGGGAGCGTTATTACTATATGCCGGTGTTTGAAGGTCTGGTTCGTACTTTCTCTGAGTGTGTGTTCCTGAGCTAATAAACCAGCAGGGAGCCAGGGCGGCCCTTCCATGCTCTGTTGCTTTGCAAGAGTTTGCACTGACTGGCGTTTCAATGGCAGGGAGGGGCAGGGAAAGAAAAGAGGCATATTTTCTGTATCACTCGCCCTGTTCCAGCACTGCAGTGGGACTCTAATGCCATTTCAAAGGCTGCTTGGGTATAAATGAGTGTGTCTAGGGATATGCTGATAGGAGTGCATGGAGCTGAGGTCTCTGACAGTCTAATGGGAATGCTGGTCCCAGAAGTTTATTAGCAAAGTCAAGGATGAGGGTTAAATGATAGGGTGGGTGCTGCAAAGTGATTTATCCCAATGTTCTTTCCCTGCAAACTTCCCCCTGGCCTGTCTCTATTCTAGGGTCTGGTAAAGCTTAAAAAAAAGAAGTGAGTTCATTCAAGTCTAAATTTCCTCTGAAATCATGCTTTATCTTAAAATTCAAAATCATGTAGGAGAGAGTAAATAGAATTTTAATATAGAATATTAATGTTAATAGAGTTTTAATATAGGAATCACATGTATATTCCTTACCATGGAACCAATTTGGTCCTGAAGGAACATACATCACATTTATCAGGTGGCTTCCTTACCTCTACACCTGAGGAAATAAAACCATTTCATTCTCCACGGTAATAGTCATCATTGTTATTTATTTAACACCTACGACATGACAACCACTTCACTCTCATACTTTGTAATTCTCACACAACCCTATGTGGTATTATTTTCTTCATGTTAAAAATAAAGAGGAATGTTCAGAGATTTTAACTGATTTTTTTCCCCAAGGTTTCAAAGCTGGTAAAGCAGAAATGACATTTAAACTCAGTTTCATGGATTCCAAAACTCATCTTTTCTACTACACCTTTCAGTTAATAAGCAACAGCCTCACATATTCAGAGACAAGCTTTTTCTTATCTTCTCCAAGTATCCCTTAGAGGGAAAAGGTAACTAAAAGAGGATCACATTCTCATTTCAAAAAGGAATTATAAAATGCTAGGCACTCATTAATTAGATAAGACAGAGAGGAGAGGCAGAGTTCTGCCTTTGTTTGTTTTGTTTTTTTCGAGTCACTGTATCCCAGGAAGCCTGGGGACCATTTGAACACACACATTGGAATCCTGCTTCCCAGGTGGCTCAGTGGTAAAGAACCTGCCTGTCAATGCAGGAGACACAAGGGTTGCAGGTTTGATCAGGAAGGGTCAGGAAGATCCCCTGGAGGAGGGCATGGCAACCCACTCCAGTATTCTGGTCTGGAGAATTCCATGGATGGAGAAGCCTGGCAGGCTACAGTCCATGGAGTCGCAAAGAGTTGGGCATGACTGAGCATATATGTAGGCGCGCACACACACGCGCGTGCACACACACTCACACACACATATTAGAATCCTGGGTGCATGTGTGTGGTGAGTAAATCTCCAGGTACCTACAAGAAAATCCAAGTCATCCTGACAAGGTGGGGAAAGAGACCCTTTTCCCCAGGATGGAGAGGTTCTCCCTGTCGGGCCTGAGAGGGGTCTGTGATAGCCTTAGTGAATCAGAAGTGATTTTTTTTAAAATTTCATTGGAGTACAGTTGCTTTATGATGCTGTATTACTTTCTGCTGTGCAGAAAGTGAATCAGCTATATATACATATACACATATTCCCCCCCCCCTTTTTTTTTTATTTCTTCCCATTTAGGCCACCAAAGAGCATAGAGTTCCCTGTGCTATACAGAGACGTGGATGGACCTAAAGCCTGTCATACAGGGTGAGGTAAGTCAGGAAGAGAAAAACAAATAGCATATATTAACGCACATATGTGAAACCTAGGAAAATGAGGAACCTATTTGCAAAGCAGAAATAGAGACAGAGATGTAGAGTGATTTTGGCAAAACAAAAACCAATATGAGGGGTTTCAAAGTCAGTCTAAGAAATTTCTCAAGTACATGAAAGACAGAAAATCAGGGAGGGAGCAAATAGGAGAGACCAAGGAGACCAAATGTAGCCTCTGTGTTAGCCTGTGCGGAGGGAAACACTAGACCAATGGTTCTCAGACCTTGCTCAAAAGCAGGAGAACCATCTGGAGGAGGTGTTAAAACCCAGCCTGTTGGGCGCCACCACCACAGTCTCTGATTCAGTAGCTCTGGGGCCGGGGCTGATAATTTGCTTTTTAAAAATTTTTATTTATATTGTAACTTTTTACTTTATATTGGAGCACGGTTGGTTAAGAATGCTGTGTTAGTTTCAGGTGTACATACAGCAAAGTGATTCAGTTATACATATTCATGGAAGTTCTTTGTAGGTGGTAAGGATGCTGTAGGTCCAAAGACCACACTCTGACAACCACTCCCTCCTAAACTATTCCTGGAGCCCATCAGTGTGGAACAGTGGATGCCTGGGGCCTCCTGGACCTAAGGGATGGGCCAGGGAAGATGCTAAAGTCAGCATCTGCCTGCTGAACGTCCACCTTATCACTCCGCCAGGTTATCGGAGGGCAGTTTACTGGGGTGACCCACTTTCATAACAAGGACCAGGGAAGAAGGAGAGTTAGACCTTACTAACTTAACTCTGAGTTCAAATACTAGCTCTGCAGTGCAATAGTCAGGCAAAGTTGGGCAAAGGCACTTATTCTCTTTAACTTTCCTTTTCTGCATCAGCACCAGGGAAGTTGTAGAACCTACCTTGTAGAGTTGTTATGGGAACAAAAGGAGACAGAGGTGAAGGACCTGCTGGCAAAACATGATGTTCAAGGATTAATACTGCTTCAGGGCATTGGATCAACTCATCCAACTTCTTCTGCAGGTTGTCGACTTGGGACATTAACACTGCACAGAGGAGGTTTGAGCCAACCTGAATTACTCTTCCAGGCTAGAGCTGGGCCCTATGGATTGCACCTTCAGAGCATCAAGGCTGATTTAAAGAGGGGTCCAAGAATCAAGGCTGGTTCTTAGACTCCTGGGAGACTGAAAGGCATCTTGGTCTTAACTCACAGCTTGTGTCTGCTGCCAATGGGAGGGTTGGTGGAGAGCTGAGCTTCTCCACCAGTGCAAATAATTCTGGAAGCCTTGTAAATTTTTACCACTCTGCTTCCAGTGACATGGGAACATTTCATTTTTGGTGCCTCTGAATTCAGAGAAAGGAAAATGACCCAATCTCTGTGTATCATAAGCATCATATTAGGTCACACCAGTAGTCTACCCAGGTAAACTGTGGTTGTGTCCCCTGAGGGAGCCTTGAATCGCTGATCTTTGTGATGTTACCCATGTGGGGCTTCCCTGGTTGCTCAGACTGTAGAGAATCTGCCTGCAATTCAGGAGACCTGGGTTCAACCCCCTAGAGAAGGGAATGGCTACTCACTCCAGTATTCTTGCTTAGGAAATCCCATGGACAGAAGAGCCTGGTGGGTTACAGTCCATGGGTTGCAAAGAGTTAGACACGACTGTCACAATGGATGAGGTGATATTCCCCAAACTACGAACTTTATCAAACAGACACGACATGTCAGTTACTTACAAGGCAGCACTGGACAACAGACCCATGAACCTGGAACTATGGATCCCGTGAGTATGATGACCTTCAATTTCATCTTTTTAAAATTTATTTATTAAGGTAAAAGTGAATTTTATTGGTTTATGAAGTTCATGTGTACAACTTGGATGGAATACTTGCTTTTTAAAAAATGTTTTATTTTATATTGGAGTATAGCCAATTAACAATATTGTGACAATTTCAGGTGGACAGCAAAGAGACTCAGCCCTTTGGCTATACATGGATATACATGTATCCATTCTCTCCTAAACTCCCCTCCCATCCAGGCCGCCACATAACACTGAGCAGAGTTCCCTGTGCTATACAGTGGGTCCTTGTTGGTTATCCATTTTAAATATAGCAGTGCGTACATGTCCATCCTAATCTTGCATTTGGACCCATGTTCAATTCTTCCTTCCTTCCTTTCTTTCTTCCTCCCCCTCTCTCTTCTTTCTTTCCTTCTTTTTTTAGAGAGGGTAATTATAACTAGTATTCTCCATAGAACTGTATTGGAAAGGCAAGTTACTTAGTACCTGACCTAATTAGGTACATAACTTTTAGAGTCTGTACTGGCTTCCTCGAAAAGAAAAGCCAAAAGTTATTTTAGACACTGCAGTTATAATGACACAATGATACATGGGTCTAATGAGTAATTTTATCAAATTAATTATTTCTGAAAGGATAAATTTTTGTGCTCAGAAAAAAAAATCACTCCCGCTTTTTTATGTTTTGATCTTTGTAACTCATTTGAAAGACCGCAGTGTGACCATTTCATTTGCTCTGTGAGTCTTGCAATGGCCCCCGTCAAAAGCGATAACATTCGAATTTGACCGAAGCCCCAGTCTTTACAGTTTCTCAGCATGTCCTGTCACCCTGGGTGATTAAAGTCGGTTGGTTAAATTAGCTTTCAGAAATTTTCACCGTTTTAATATCACAGCTTCAATAAGGCAGCTGTGAGCGAGGAAGACAGCTGAGCTCTTCCAAGTCAGAAGCATCTGAATTAATCATCAGCCTCCAACCACATCCCACCTGCCTTGATCAATGGGCAAATAATGGTTTGTACAGTGGGGAGGTATTTTTCTGGGGTTAGTAATGAATGGATGACTTCAGTTTCCCAGCAGTTAATGCCTAGCCCCTTAGAATTTGATGGAAGCTTCATGCCTGGTACAGAACTCCATTTCTAGGTAACACCCGCTGAGATCTGCTCTAAGGATTTGATACGTGAGTGACGGATTCTTTGCATCCATCTACTTGGGTGAGGTCATCGATTAGGAAGCATATCTTAACACTATATATCTTAATTCTTTATGACAGTGGCTCTCCAACTTGAATATGCATCGGAATTACCCAAGCGCTTATTAGAACAAACACTGTTGATCCTCACACCCAGGGTTTCCCATTCAGTGGGGCAGAGTCTAAGAATTTGCATTCCTTTGTCTGTGTGTATGATGTGGACCATTTTAAAAGTCTTTATTGAATGTGTTACAATATCGCTTCTGTTTTATGTTTTGGTTTTTTGGGCGGTGAGGCATATAGGATCTTAGCTCCCTGACCAGGGATTGAACTCTCACCCGCTTCATGGAAAGGTGAAGTCTTAACCACTGGACCCCCAAGGAAGTCCCAAGGACTTGCATGTCTAACAAATTCCCAGGTGAAGCTGAGGCTACTGGTATGGGGGCCTCACTTTGAGAATCATTGTTCTGGAGATATTGATACTGTTTTAATTTTTAAAAATTAAGTCCCATGGGGCAAAAAGAGGACTGAGAATACAGACGCTATTGTGATGTTCTTACCTTGCTGGATTTTTTTCTTTGGCAGAAGAGTCTGCTGTAGAGAACCTGGTGAAAAACATCAGCTCCCTGTTTCTCCCACTGACCTCAGAGGTGGGAAGAGGCAGTGTGTCTACCTGGGCACAGCAGGTCCCATTTGTTTATAGATGTTAGGGAGGGCCCATCTTGAAAGAAATGACCATGCAGAAATATCAATGCCAAATCTTGGCTTTTTCAAATGGGAGGTCACCAGTGAAATGGTACACATAAAAGGTGAGAAACCCAGGAATGAGGGCAGATTCATTTCACAGAAAAGTCCTTGAATGTGTGAAAAGGACCCCCTCACTCTCATTTTCCTCCTGGAGGAAGGGGACTTGAGGGGACCCTAGGTTCCTGGCTGGCCCCCTAAAAGTCAAGTAAGGCAAAGAGTGGTATCATTCACAGGAGAAATTCAGACTCAGAAACTATCAGTCAAACTCCTGATCCTATCACCCCAGTCTTACATCCAGAAACAAATAAAATTCTATGGGAGCAATAGCACTGTTCTTATTCTGAGTAAATGTGTGTTTATAGATAAGTTGTCCATAGAAGGTTCCTAAGTCTCTATTTCCCAAGAGATGGTTGTGTGTATGTGTGTATGTGTGTGTGTGTGTGTGTGTGTCTGTGTGTATTTGAGAGAGAGAAAAAAATAAATGTATATTCCTAAAACTTGAGGATTGATAATTAGGGTTTCCAGGTTGCTCAGTGGAATCTGCAGAATCTGCCTGCAATGCAGGAAAACTGGGTTTGATCCCTGGGTCGGGAAGATCCCCTGGAGAAGGGAATGACAACCCACTCCAGGATTCTTGCCTGGAGAATGCCTTCAACAGAGGACCCTGGCGGGCTACCATCCATGGGGTTGCAAAGAGTTGGACACGGCTGAGCAGCTAATCCTTGAACTCTAATAAGATGGAGAACCCTGATGGTCCATTCTGCTTTCAGGGGGCAAGTGAGATATCTTACTAACACATGAACAATGTGGGAATGTTAGCAGTCATGCTGAGAAATTTGATCCAAGTTGTATCTTAGAAAAAATTGGGACTTGCCTGGTGGTCCAGTGGTTAAGAGTCCACCTGCCAAAGCAGGGGACATGGGTTCCATCTCTGGTCCAGGAAGGTCCCACATGCCTCAGGGCAACTAAGCCCATGTGCCACAACTATTTAGCCCATGCACCCTGGGGCTTGTGCTCCACAACAAGAGAAGCCACCACAATGAGAAGCCAGAACACCGCAACGAAGGGCAGCCCGTGCTCAGCCCGACTCAGTACGAAAGCCCACATGCAGCCAATAAATTAAAATATTGAACTAAATAAAAGAAAAAAAATCTGCTATCCCCTTGAATAACACAGGCCTGATGCTAGACAACCTGGTCCCAGTAGAGACTCTTCCATTTACCAATACTAGCTAGATAATCTTGGCCAAGTTTCCTAATGTCTCTGTGTATCACCTATAAAACTGAGGCACTAATAGTACTTCCCTCCTCGCATCACTGTTATGTTAAGTAAATGAATTAATACATGTAAACTACTTAGAGGAGTGCCAGGCACATAGAAAATGCTCTATAAGCTCTAGCTGTTATTATTTATGTCCAAATACCAAACCATCCTTCTCCTTTTGTTCTATGCTAATTCCTCATGCTAATGCCATTTAGATTGGCTAACACCCAAAATTTAGACTTCTGCCGTAATTATCTACATATGGCAGCGGGATCATTCCAGAGCCACCCTAATGACTTTGATTAGAACCAATCACCTGTGCCTATTCACACAAAAGAATGATTGGCAGGGTTTTGGAAGGATTGGGCAGTCCAATTAGACTCTTGTTGGGTATGAACCAGTTTGAGAGAATATGCCAGTCTTGCTGAAACAGATCCATTTCTGTACATTTTATACAATCCAATAGAGAAACCAGAAAAAAAGAAATAGGAGAGAAACCATTAATTCTTTCAATAAAAATGGTTGGAACTTCTACTGTGTTCTGAGCAGCATGCAAGATGATGTAGATTGAGAGGTGGGCAAGCCACCCCCGTTCTCAAGGAGCTCATAGTTCAGTGGGCGAAACTGATTAGAAAAATCAAGTAATGCCCAAGAGACTAAGGCTGATAATAGACACTCATGGGCTGCTGGAAGAGTGCAGAGGGAATTGCCTAGAACTGCAGCACTGATCTTGGTCTGGGTGAATGGAAAGCCAAGAAGGTCCCCATCATGCCAGGAAGGTGGGAAGGGCATTCTGAGCCATGAGGTGGTACAAAAGCCCAGGGGCACAGATGACACTGAAGAAGGTGGAAGAAGTAGGGAAAGTGTCAGTCACTCAATTCCGTTCAGTTCAGTCGCTCAGTCGTGTCCGACTCTTTGAGACCCCAGGAATCACAGCACGCCAGGCCTCCCTGTCCATCACCAACTCCCGGAGTTTACTGAAACTCATGTCCGTCGAGTCGGTGATGCCATCCAGTCATCTCATTCTCTGTCGTCCCCTTCTCCTCCTGCCCCCAATCCCTCCCAGCATCAGGGTCTTTTCCAACGAGTCAAATCTTCGCATGAGGTGGCCAAAGTATTGGAGTTTCAGCTTCAGCATCAGTTCTTCCAATGAACACCCAGGACTGATCTCCTTCAGGATGGGCTGGTTGGATCTCCTTGTAGTCCAAGGAACTCTCAAGAGTCTTCTCCAACACCACAGTTCAAAAGCATCAATTTTTCGGCATTCAGCTTTCTTCACAGTCCAACTCTCACATCCATACATGACCACTGGAAAAGCCATAGCCTTGAGTAGATGGACCTTTGTTGGAAAAGTAATGTCTCTGCTTTTTAATATGTTATCTAGGTTGGTCATAACTTTCATTCCAAGGAGTAAGCGCCTTTTAATTTCATGGCTGCAATCACCATCTGCAGTGATTTTGGAGCCCCAAAAAATAAAGTCTGACACTGTTCCCACTGTTTCCCCATCTATCTCCCATGAAGTGATGGGACCAGATGCCATGATCTTAGTTTTCTGAATGTTGAGTTTTAAGCCAACTTTTTCACTCTCCTCTTTCACTTTCATCAAGAGGCTTTTTAGTTCCTCTTCACCTTCTGCCATAAGGGTGGTGTCATCTGCATATCTGAGGTTACTGATATTTCTCCCAGCAATCTTGATTCCAGCTTGTGCTTCTTCCAGCCCAGCGTTTCTCATGATGTACTCTGCATATAAGTTAAATAAGCAGGGTGACAATATACAGCCTTGACACACTGCTTTTCCTATTTGGAACCAGTCTGTTCTTTCATGTCCAGTTCTAACTGTTGCTTCCTGACCTGCATACAGGTTTCTCAAGAGGCAGGTCAGGTGGTCTGGTATTCCCATCTCTTGAAGAATTTTCCACAGTTTATTGTGATCCACACAGTCAAAGGGTTTGGCATAGTCAATAAAGCAGAAATAGATGTTTTTCTGGAACTCTCTTGCTTTTTCGATGATCCAACCAATGTTGGCAATTTTATCTCTGGTTCCTCTGCCTTTTCTGAAACCAACTTGAACACCTGGAAGTTCACGGTTCACGTATTGCTGAAGCGTGGCTTGGAGAATTTTGAGCGTTACTTTACTAGTGTGTGAGATGAGTGCAATTGTGCGGTAGTTTGAGCATTCTTTGTGATTGCCTTTCTTTGGAATTGGAATGAAAACTGACCTTTTCTAGTCCTGTGGCCACTGCTGAGTTTTCCAAATTTGCTGGCATATTGAGTGCAGCACTTTCACAGCATCATCTTTCAGGATTTGAAATAGCTCAACTGGAATTCCATCACCTCCACTAGCTTTGTTTGTAGTGATGCTTTCTAAGGCCCACCTGACTTCACATTCCAGGATGTCTGGCTCTAGGTGAGTGATCACAGCATTGTGATTATCTGGGTCGTGAAGATCTTTTTTGTACAGTCCTTCTGTGTATTCTTGCCACCTCTTCTTAATATCTTCTGCTTCTGTTAGGTCCATGCCATATCTATCCTTTATTGAGCCCATCTTTGCATGAAATGTTCCCTTGGTATCTCTGATTTTCTTGAAGAGATCTCTAGTCTTTCCCCTTCTGTTGTTTTCCTCTATTTCTTTGCATTGATTGCTGAGGAAGGCTTTCTTATCTCTCCTTGCTATTCTTTGGAACTCTGCATTCAAATGGAATATCTTTCCTTTTCTCCTTTGCTTTTCACTTCTCTTCTTTTCACAGCTATTTATAAGGCCTCCTCAGACAACCATTTTGCCTTTTTGCATTTCTTTTCCACGGGGATGGTCTTGATCCCTGTCTCTTGTACAATGTCATGAACTTCTGTCCATAGTTCATCAGGCACTCTGTCTATCAGATCTAGTCCCTTAAATCTATTTCTCACTTCCACTCTATAGTCATAAGGGATTTGATTTAGGCCATACCTGAATGGTTTAGTGGTTATCCCTACTTTTTTCAATTTAAGTCTGAATTTTGCAATAAGGAGATCATGATCTGAGCCACAGTCAGCTCCTGGTCTTGTTTTTGCTGACTGTATAGAGCTTCTCCATCTTAGGCTGCAAAGAATATAATCAATCTGATTTCGGTGTTGACCATCTGGTGATGTCCATGTATGGAGTCTTCTCTTGTGTTGTTGGAACAGGGTGCTTGCTATGACTAGTGTGTTCTCTTGGCAAAACTCTATTAGCCTTTGCCCTGCTTCATTCCGTACTCCAAGGCCAAATTTGCCTGTTACTCCAGGTGTTTCTTGAATTCCTACTTTTGCATTCCAATTCCCTATAATGAAAAGGACATCTTTTTTGGGTGTTAGTTCTAAAAGGTCTTATAGGTCTTCATAGAACTTTTCAACTTTAGCTTCTTCAGCATTACTGGTTGGGGCATAGGCTTGGATTACCGTGATATTGAATGGCTTGCCTTGGAAACGAACAGAGATCATTCTGTCATTTTTGAGATTGCATCCAAGTACTGCATTTCGGACTCTTTTGTTGACCATGATGGGTACTCCATTTCTTCTAAGGGATTCCTGCCCACAGTAGTAGATATAATGGTCATCTGAGTTAAATTCACCCATTCCAGTCCATTTTAGTTCACTGATTCCTAGAATGTCGACATTTACTCTTATCACATCTCCTGTTTGACCACTTCCAATTTGCCTTGATTCATGGACCTAACATTCCAGGTTCCTATGCAATAATGCTCTACAGCATCGGACCTTGCTTCTATCACCAGTCACATCCACAACTGGGCACTGTTTTTGCTTTGGCTCCATCCCTTCATTCTTTCTGCAGTCACTCAGTCGTGTTCAAATCTTTGCGGACTGTAGCCTGCCAGGCTCCTCTGTCCATGGAATTCTCCAGGCAACAATACTGAAGAAGGTAGCAAGACACTAATTCTTTACACCTCTTAAGGATGGAGGGGGAAGGATGGAAAAAGACAGGATGTCAAAGATAAAGGGACAGTGATTGATTCATCACATGCATGTGGGCTTCCCAAGTGGTGCTAGTGGTAAAGAACCCGCCTGCCAATGCAGGAGACATAAGAGATGAGGGTTCGATCCCTGGGTTGGGAAGATTCCCTGGAGTAGGAAATTGCAAGCCACTCCAGTATTCTTGTCTGGAGAATCTCATGGACAGAGGAGCCTAGCGGGCTACAGTCCAAGGAGTCGCAGAGTTGGACATAACTGAAGCGACTGAGCACGCACACATGCATATGGTGGGTCTCTGTACCACGTGCCTCTGTGGTTGTGTACATGTACAACACGGATTGCTCTGGGAGAAGGAGAGAAGCCAAGGAATCATTAACCAACAATTCGGAATTAATTTTCTGTGCGCAGGGAATATACTGAACATACCAGCTTTGCTAATGTCGCTGTTGGTTCTCTTAGAAACAGATATGTTTCCTCGAGCTCTTCCGTGATGATAATGTGTATTGTCTAGCCGGCTGGAAAGAAAATGCAGTGCCCAGCTGGTGGGAAATGGATTCTGGAGAGTGGTTGGGATGGGGAATAAGAAGCAGAATCACAGACCCACTCTGGCAGGAAACAGCTCCCAGACCAGCCCTTCTCAGCTGGGGTCATGCAGTTATAACCTGGAAGGTGTAGACATGACTCAGATACTATGACTCAGGAGGTTGGTTGGGGGTTCAGCCTGGACAATGGGTGTGCATGCTAAGTTGCTTGAGTCATGTCCAACTCTTTGTGACCCCATGGACTGTAGCCCACCAGATTCCTCTGTCCATGGGATTTCCCAGGCAAGAATACTGGAGTGGGTTGCCATGCCCTCCTCTAGGGGATCTTCCCAACCCAGGGATCGAATTTGTGTCTCCTATGTCTCCTGCATCAGCAGACGGCTTCTTTACCACTAGAACCACCTGGGATCCCCAGAGGATTCTAAGGTGTGCCCCAAGTTGAGAAGCTTAACTCTCTATCTTTGTCACCTAAAGTTTGCTCCCAGACCAGCAGCAACCCCACGGGCTTGTCGGACATGCTGTATCACAAGCCCTGCCCCAGACCTACTGGGTCAGAATCTGCATTTTAACAACATCTCCAGGTGAATGTGATGCACATGAGAGTTTGTGTTGCAGTGACCACAGCAGGGCATCAGAATTACCTGGGAAGCTTCTCAGAGTTACAGATGTGCACTTCTGACAATGATGAGTCAAGAGGTCTCGGATGCAGCCTTCCATCTGCAACTCTTTTTTTAAACTTTGGTGAGTCTGATAAGCAAGTGGAGATGAGAACCTCTGCCCTACTCTGCAGAGAGAGTTGAACGAGGGTCCAGCATGGAAGGATCTGGGGAAGACTGCTCTTATGCAGAAAGTGGGGAGCAGGTGAGGCAAAAGCTCCTCATTCTCACATAAAGGGAGCCCACCTCGGGAGGAGGAGCAGCCCGTAATTCAGGGATTCTGTACGAGGGCTGTCCAGCCCCTTGTAGTCGCAGAAGGAAGAGATGGGGAGAGTAAACAGGCCCAGAGGTTTACATCCTTGTTGTGCTATTAAACGATTCAACGTCAGTGTGACTCTCCAGAAAGGAAAGTCGAGGGACAGAGAGCTTACATCTGCTGTGCTTATCTGTGTGTGTCTACACGTGTGTGTGCCCTGCCTCCCTGGTGCCCATCTTTGGCATCCTTAGTTCTTTTAAGAAAGTCTCTCCACTGAGGAGTCGCTGTGAGTGCCCCCCTGCGCTGTCAGAAGGGAGAGGGCAAACAGGTGACCGGCCAGACAGAAAGAAAGAAAAATGTGACTTAATCACAGGCATTTTCTCTCCTCTTCCTCTGTTGGGATGGAGTGGGAAGCACTTTAGTGTCCGGGCCAGCAGGGTATTGGGACTCTGCGCCACCCTCACTTTGGTCTTCAGTGCAGATGAGGTCCCCGATGCCATGCCCTGCCCAGTGAGATTCTTGCCAATAGATGTTCCAGTACTTGGCACTGGGTCAAATGCATAGAATGAATGAATGAATGGGTGGATGAATGAATGAATGAACAAAGGAATGAATGAATGAATGGGTGGATAGATGAATGAATGAATTGTTAGCTAAGGAGACGAATGCATAAAAAGTCTGTTATTCCTATTGCAACTATTCTGTTCATTCAGAAGAACAAAGGAGAGCGTCTCAGAATCACCTGTACCAGGAGCTTTCACTGAGTCTGGCTCTGATCTCCTTGGAAGCTTCTGATATTTTTCTTTTCCTTTTGATAGAACACCTTGCTTCTTTGGCTGAAGCATATAATTTCCTACCTAGGACTTGAGTAGAGCCTCAGCCCTCACTGGCAAGAATAAGACAAGAGGTGTGAGGATTTCCTGAGTCTGGGGTGTGGCCTTGGGGCTGCAAGGCCCGCCCCCCTGCCGCCCCCACCCCGAGCTTTCCCAGGGTCGGTGCCCCTGAGTGGTCCCAATGGGACCTGCCTGGGACTGACTGACAAGAGGCCTCTGGGAATACCTCCAGCCCTCCTTTTCCTCTGCCTCCAGTCACCCAGGGAGGGGAGCGGATTGAGAGCATATTTAGAAGATGTGTTCATTGTTGCTTTAAAAAATCTCCTCGGTAATTAGGTACTCCAGGGGTAGTCAACCACGAAAAGCCACAACCAGTGCTGTCAAGTCCCATAAAACAAAAGAGAAACCAATTAATCAAAACGAAGCAGAGGCTGGCTGAGTCTCAGCACCTGTCTGAGCCACTCACGCCTCCAACTACCCAAATGGCAGCCTTGACTCTCAGGCAAGCCACCCTCCACCTGGGCTTTCCCAGAGCCTGTGTTGTGTTGACACGAGGGCACTAGGTCCTTGACCACTCTCCCAAGAATCCAACTCATCAATTTTGGGGCCAGCAGCTTTGCTGTATTCCCCCAGTAAAACTTCCAGAATGGGCCCTTGAACCTGTCTGTGGCAAGCAAAGTAAAACAATCAGATTCTTAGTCCTTTTTGCATCATAGTGGCTCCTAGGACATATCTGAATCCACAGGAAGAGACTGGGATGCAAAGACTTGCTTGGACTCCATCCTGTGACCTGATAGCTTTTGAACTTTCTGCAGTCAAAGGTGAGTCTTCGGAGTGATGGCTGACAAACTGAGTGATTCCGGGGAGTGTGGGTTTCGATGAGAATGCTTTATGAAGTCTCAGCTGTATTAGCATAACTGCCAAGAAGCATGGTCTCTCGCGGCCACTGAGCAATCCCAAGCCACATGGGATGAGTTCTCTCTCAGCCCTGCCTCTTCACGAAGGAGATGCCTCTGGGTACCAAGGACCAAAGACAGGAGGCTGTGAGGCAGTCAATCTGGGCAGAGCACCACACCAAGTGCAATCACCAAGTATTGTCTGACCCTGACCCAGCGGAAGGACCTGCACCTTCCTGCATCTTCCAAACGACACCCCTTCTCATTGCCTTATGGGAGGGAGTCAATCTCAACTGCCTAGCCTACAGCTTCCGCTGAGCAGTGACACACCCCAGACTAGGCACTATCTGATTGCCTCTCCCAGTGCAGGAAGAGTATATCTCTTTGCTCTCTTGAAGTTTGACATGTCCCCATGGCTAACTCTGGCCAACGATATGAGTGGAGGTTCCATGCGTCACATCCAAGTGGGAGTATTTACAAGTCACTGTGCTGTTTCTCCTGCTCCTATTCCCCTCCCATGTTAGCTGAGGAGATCAGTATTTTAACTGTATACAGTGACTCTGGGGACTTCCCTGGTGGTCCAGTGGTTAAGACTCCGTGATTCCACTGCAGGGGGCATGGGTTCGATCCCTGGTCAGGGAACTAAGATCTTGCATGCCTTGAGATGCAGCCAAAAACAAATAAAAGCTCCTTTAAAAAAATATTTAAAAAAGAAGTGACTCAGAGTAAAGTAAGGGTATGTCTCCCCCCAACAGTGAATCTGGTGGGCTCAGAACACCTCTCTTAAGTGGGAGAAAGAGAAACAGCACTCCTGGGGACTGTGTGTCAAGAACAATGTATGTTTACTAGCACTTGGAGTTGATGGGAATCAATTAGGTAAGAAACCTCCCGCTTACAGAGCTAAACTACCAGAGGAACAGGGATCCTCTACTTAAGCCAGCCTTCCCCAACCTTTTTGGCACCAGGGACTTGTTTCATGGAAGACAATTTTTCCATGAACCTAGATGGGGTAGAGGGATGGTTTAGGGATGATTCAAATGCATTACATTTATTATGCACTTTATGTCTATTATTATTACACCAGTTCCGCCTCAGATCATGAGGCATTAGATCCCGGAGGTTGGAGACCTCTGCTTTATACAGTCTTTGAGACCTCTGACTCTCTCTGAGAAATGGTAGACTAGGAAAGCTGGGTCATTCTCAAGACATATTCCTCCACACCCATTTCAGATATGGCCAAGAGAGATCATGGGAAATGGGGAACCTTCCAGAGGGTGGAGCCAGGGAGCCACCGCAAACACTGAATGAGGAAGTGCCCCCCCAACCCCGTCCTCCTTATCTGCCTCTCTAGGGTGACGACAGAATTCTATTGTCAATGACATAATATTTAGTCCTATATCAGTTAGAACTCATGATCACCAGCTAGGTTTTCCACAGTCAGTGGCAAAAGCAGAAAGTAACTCTTGGATTACACACAACATAAGGCCATGTGCTACGGCTGATCAACTAAGACTTTGCTGCACGCGGGTAGTTTGATGCATTTGCCAGGATATTCCACAAACCCTTTCCATCTCTCTGTTGTATAATACAGTCAAAAGCGTCATAATCAGAGAGCCCTGGCCTTCATTCTAGCTCTGTTATTTCTAGCTGTGTGTTCAACATAACCAGAACCTGCCCAGATTTTAAATTACATTTAACAAGAGAAGATGAAATGGTTGGATGGCATCACTGACTCAATGGACATGAGTCTGAGTAAGCTCCGGGAATTGGTGATGGATAGGGAAGCCTGGCGTGCTGCAGTCCATGGAGTCGCAAAGAGTTGGACACGAGTGAGTGAGTGAACTGAACGAAAGAAGAAAAAGTAACAAATCTCAGCAAATTATCTTTTTAGTCCCCTCTACAAGCCTTGTGGTGAACAAGGTCAGCCTGGAAATAAAATAAACTATATGAAAGAGAGCAGAGAAGGAGATAGCAGCAAGCCTAGCAATGATCTAAAACTCCTGTCAAAATGAGAAAGTTCACTGTAAGTATGCAAACACAGGAAAAATGTCCTGGTAGGTCAGAGTACTGACTACATGCAATTCAAAGCGACAGTCTTCTGAAATATTGCATCTGGGTGAGAAGACGGTAAAAGTTAAGGAAGAATCTTTGGAGAGTGGCTGATAAAAAGAACAACCACAGCAAGGGGGAATGGGGCCCTATAAGACAAAAAAAACCCAAAAATGTCTAAGGACATTCATCTCTTTCCTAATAGTAATATCTGTTAGATAAATTGCATTTTCTATACTAGTAGAAAAGATACCATTAAAATAGGAATCTGATCACTTCCACCAGTCACAAAATAGATAAGAGACTTCCCTGGTGGTCCAATGGTTAAAAATCCACCTTGAAATGCAGAGGACTCAGGTTCTATCCCTGGTCAGGGAACTAAGATTCCACATGCCTTGGAGCAGTTGAGCCTGCAGGCCGCAACTAAGACCCAGTGCAGCCAAACAGATAAAGAAAACAGATAGAAGGAATAGGAATAAACACATAGGAATCTACTGTTAAAAAACATAAGATGAAACTTCAAACACCTCTGCTAATAACAATTTTCTTCCAATCCCGCACAAAAACAGGAAGCAAAAGAAAGCTAACACAACACTCTGAACTGAGTTAGATTTAAAAACACATTTATGGTTATTAAAAAAAAAAAACACCTTGAAACAGAACTTCAAAACATTAAAAACAAGTGGCAAAAGGGAGACAGAAATTTAGAGAGAATTCACTGAACACAGGAAAGATGTGAAAGAAAAAGACAAAATGAAGACTAAAATACAAGATGCCTAGGAAAGAAGAGAGCCAAAACAAAACTTATTAAAGGCATGGATGAAAAAGGCAAGAGGCAAACAAGAGAATAAAAATGAACTAGTTAAAGCAAAACAAGTTATATAGAATGTGGCGGCACTGGAAGACGGGAAAGAAAAAACAGCGTCCCTATATTTAGAGCCCATTCAAGAGAAAAACAAAACCGTGGAAGATAACTAATATACAAAAATATAATGCAACCAAACTTTCTTTAAATTAAAAGAAGGTTGGATGGTACCTATCAAGACAGCCCAACAGATACCTGGAAAATGTACTCAGCATGATCATTTCTGATGTCCTTGTAGAACTTACAGACTTCAAAAATAAAAATTATCAAGGCTTTCAAGTGAAAAGATAACCTATAAAATCAGAAGAATAAACTGTCAGGCTTAAAAAAAGAAAAGCAGGTTTCAAAAAAAAAAAAAAAAAAAAAACCATACAGAGCAAGGCAACACTGGAACAGCATTTCCAAAAATCTCAAGAAAATAAAGGGCATCTTGCAGAAAAGTTTACAGGTAGGCAGAGGCAGGCGCAGAGAAGCAAACCGATTCTCCCCAAGGTCACATTCACCTGCAACAACATCTCAGGGCTCCCCACCCCCAGGTTAGTGCTGTTTCAATCGATTCATTCATTTGTTCACTGGCATATTGGCAAAAATTCACCAATCTTAAAGACAGAAGAGGAGAAAGGAGGAGGGGAAGGGGATGGACAGTGATCATCAGCTAGAATTTCGAACTCAGTCTGTATCTATCCTGTGCCTGGGAAACTCAGGACTCTGCCTCCCCGCCAGCTTTCTAGTTTCCTTTCCTGCCGTGCCCTTACAGACGTGCTATGATCCCATCACTCTCCTGCCTCCCGCTACAGGTGTGTTATGCCCCATCACTTTCCTGCACTCCCACGGAGGTGGGCTATGGCCCCCACCCCTCTGTGGCATCATCACCCACCATCACACTGGCACTTCTACATCCATGCCTTTGTTCCAGAGGCACCCCCCCGAAAGTGTCCACCCTGCCCCAGTTTTGGCTCACGTTCTTCCAGCCCTGCAAGGACCATCTCCACTCCTGTCTCCAACAGGTGGCTGTTTAGGACTCCTTCAGAGGCGATGATTTCCTCTTTTAAACCCCTTCTGCTTTTCTCAGGATCAGAATTCCTGGCACTTCTCAATTGTTTGCTTGGCAGGAATCACTGCCTGGTTTCTGGAAGGCAGGCACGATTGTACTTATCTTTGCTCAACTATTACTTAAGTTTCATTGAAGTGGATAAATCCCTATGACTCAGACTTCTGGGCAGGTCACTGGAGTCTTAGGAGGTCCCTCTGCCTCACCCTCAAAGCTCAGGTGTGTACATGCGTGCTCAGTCACTCATTGGTTATCCAACTCTTTGCGACCCCATGGACTGTAACCCTCCAGACTCCTCTGTTCATAGGATTCTCCAGGCAAGAATAGTGGAGTGGATTACCATTTCCTCCTCCAGGGGATCTTCCTGACCCAGGGATCGAACCCCAGTCTCCTGCATTGCAGGCAGATTCTTTACCACTGAGCCACCTGGGAAAGCCCTAATTAGCAGTCCTCAAGTTTTAGGAATATACAGTTGCCATGAAGTCCTGATAGCTGTTGATTGAGAAGTATCTTCTTCGGGTGACAGACTCCAGCTGGCAGAGATCGCGTTGCCACCACATTTCCAGGACTGGACGGCCCAACAGCTTAGCTGTCAGGGTTCCTAAGACTCTTGGCAGTGAGCAGCAGAGAGGGAGGAAAGCCACTGCCAAGGGCTGGCTCCTGGGAAGGGGAGATTCCTAACTTGGATGACCGGTCAGTGCCAAGACCAGTGCCAGGAAGAGACTGTACTGGCCTGGGGTCATCTTGAGCTACGGGTCACGGCAAGAGAAACCTTGAATCTGGCACCAGCAGGAGACTGAAAAATAAGAACGGAGCCCAGAGCTGCAAGACCTCTGGCTGGGCCAGCTGGCCTCTGCAAACAAAGAGCTTGATCTTTCTTCTCTCTCAAGGTCACTCAGTCGTATCCTACTCTTTGCATGGACTGCATGGACCCCATGGACTCTAGCCTGCCAGCTCCTCTGTCCATGGAATTCTCCAGGCAAGAATACTGGCGTAGGTAGCTATTCCCTTCTCCAGGGGATCTTCCCAACCCAGGGATCGAACCTGAGTCTCCCACACTGCAGGCAGATTCTTTACTGTCTGAGCCACCGGAGAAGCCCCCTTGACCTTCTACCTTCTCCAAATGAGGTTGAAAGAGACTATTAAGAGTCAGGGTGCTAAAGGCGTCCTGTATGCCTCCTCCTCCTCCTGTTTGAGCAGAACAGGAGTCAGGCTGGCAGAAGCCGAGGAGTGAGGGATGTTTCCTTGACCCCAGTGTACCAGTGAGACTTCTGTCTTGCCCCACTGGTGGAGACTAAGTCCTAGCTCTACCTGGGTTACTTCTCCCTGGAGGAGAACACCATACAGGTAAGAGATGAAACCTCCCAAGGCAAGATTTACAGTGCGTCCTTCTCCTTGGTTCTGTGACATCTCCCTTCTCCTTACATCAGTCCAGCAGACTGTCCCAAGGGACTAGCCATGCATCCTACGTGGGCCAACTGTAGTGCCCACAGACAAGCATTAAACGCAGACACGTACGGTCCAGGACTCAGCCAATGGCCTGATGGATGGGAATCTTTCTCTGTGTCACCATTTACCAAGTTAGTTTGAATTGGTGATACTTTCAACCTAAGAACTACTCTTGTGAAAGTGTTAGTTGCTCAGTCATGTCCAACCCTCTGCGACCCCATGGACTATAGCCCGCCAGGCTTCTCTGTCCATGGAATTCTCCAGGCAAGAATATTGGAGTGGGTTGCCATTACCTTCTCCAGGGGATTTTCCCAACCCAGGGATCGAACCCAGATCTCCTGCACTGCAGACAGATTCTTTACCATCTGAGCCACCAGGGAAGCCCAGAACAGCCCTAAAAAGGATGGAAAACTTGTGGACTGACATCTTGATGCCTTGAGTGAGTCTCTCAGTGGTAAACTGGGTGGTCCCATCTCAGGGGTGGACTTGTGGGCAGCTCAGGAAGTGGGCCCAGGGCACCGTGCTTCTCAGATTGATTTGCAAGGCTTTAACTGCTGCTAAAACTAGTCTCAGTGGAGAGGGAGTCCTGGGCCACACTGAGGAGGGACATAGAGCCATTACTTCTGCCTGGAGAATCAGGGGTGTGCTTGTCAGTAAGACTAACTTGGAAAAGATGGTTCTTTGGAAAAGCTGCTTTTAGGCAAAACAGCTAAGTTCGCAAGTGGAAGTGGTCCATTGAACAGCTCTCAGAAAGACCACCCTGGGTTTTGCATTGTCTTATTTTCTTCTGTCTGAACAGTAGTTGCATTGAGAAAGGGATTCACTGGGTGAGTGCCAGATTCAACATTCAGGCAGATCCATCCTTGCTTCTGATGCAATCAATTCTGACCAATTAGCCACCAGGCGAGGTTGGCTCCACTCTAAGAAACACGGTAGCACACTGATGCTATGCATCTATTTCCCCGAGTGTGAGGCTTAGAGGAGGTCTGTGTGTGCTGACCTGGAGTGAGCAAAGCACCCGAGTAAAGCTGAGCGCACGGAGGCCTGGTTCCCAGTGTTCAGCGGTTAATCAGGAGTCAGCAGGCAGAGGAAACCCAGAGGGGGGATCAGAACCATCAGTACGCAGCTTAGAGCTTTGTTGCCCTCAGCCCAGAATTCCAGAGGTCCTTTGGCCCCCTCCCACTCCATCCTGGATCCCCCAGCCTACGAAGAGGCACAGGATAGAACACTCCCAGGTGGTGCTGGCTTCTGAGAGGCCAATCTCCGTGCAAGCCGGGCCCACTTTCATTCTCTCTCTCACTATAGTTCCCAGCTCACTGTTTCCATGGTGACCGGACGCCTTGGGAGCGCTTGGAGTCCAGCCCTCAAACACCTTGGTGTAGTCAAGCCCACTTACTCCCCTGGCTCCCCAGAGTGTGGAAATATCTAAGCTGGATTTCTGGAGCCAAATGGCATAGGGGTCTCCTGGCCACAATCCACAGATCCTGGTGTGGGGGTGGTGGTCTCCGGTTCGGCAGAGGCCTATGCACCTGTTCTGTCATTTCTAGAAGAGCAGATCTAACTTCAAACTTTGTGTTACAGGCGACCATGGCAGCACCAAAATGGGCTGGTGGGAGGGGTGAGCGTGGGCCCATGCGTGCCTGGGGTTCAGGCCAGCAGCAGGGCTCAGACCAGGGCTGGGAGCAGACAACCCAGCAGAACAGTGCTAGGGGTGGGGACCACAAAGCCCACCCAGAACCGGAGAGCTGAAGCAGGACTCTTGCAGTTGACCCGCCGCTTCATTCAGTCACCCACTCTCACCGTTACCCCTCAGGCCTTGTCATCGGCAGAAGCTCACGCCTCCTATGCCCTGCCTCCACCCATCACACTGACCAAAAGGCTCTAGTCCTTGCTTCCCTGCCCTGATGTTTTGTCCCTGGTAGACCTTTTACCCAGACTCCTCACTGGCTGACACCTGTGCCTTTGTGAGTGTTAGAACCCATATCTGGCCTTGTTCTCTTCTTGGGGAGTAGGTACCACTGGCCCAGCCTCTAGAATTCCCCCCGAGCCCCTGCCCCTGGCCACTGTTGCTCCTCTTCCTCCCTGGATTTGGGGGTTGAGCAGTTGAGGTGCCACCTCTGCCACTGCCCTCCTTGCTGAGCCCCCCAAAACTGGCATCAGGCTGGTCACTTCTCCAGCTCTGATCTCAGCACCAGCTCCAACACCCCCCCACCGCCATAGCATTTACACACCTCGCCTTATTCTCTGCCTCAGACCCCATGGAGAGTGTGCTGGGCGGCAGGAATGGCCACTCCCAGCCTAGTCCCAGGGAATGCCATCTGGACAGAATGAAGCAATCCATCCAGCGTCTTTCCATGGGTCTGGGATGCTCCCCACAGGGCTCTGGCCTTGTCTCCATCTTGTTGAGGGGGATCCCAAGGCCTCTGAGGCTGTGTGGGTACCAGCACCAGGCAGCAGCATCCTCATCCCACTTCTCTGAGCTCTAGAGCTGGGTGTGGAAGATGTTCTGAAACCAGACAGGCTGCGCCTGCTCACACGTCCTCACAAAGGGTGACAAACTGACCTCATCTGCCCTGGATGGAGGGGTTTCTCAGGACACAGGCCTTTCTGAGCTAAAACTGGAACAGCTCTGGGCAAACTGGGATGTCTGGTCACCCTAATACACTGGATGACCCTGCTTCCTGCATCACTGAGCAGGGATCATATACGCCCACCTGCGTGCATCTGTGACTGAACATCCCACCTGAAATCTGAGACTCTGGGCGGATTTTGCTCCTAGACAAGGCCAGCCCCTCCCCTGCCGGGTGACAGATGCCACTTGTTCTCGCCTATTAAAGATGTCACTTCTGAAATACATCCCTCCCACTCCGGCATAATCGATTTGCCCTTCATTACTGGACCATTCCTATCAGCATATGAATATCACATGTACTGTGATTTCCCATATCAAAAAAAAGAAGACTCTCTTTACATCACACTCCTTTCTAGTTTCCTCCCTCATTCTCCACTCCCCTTCACTTTAGAACTCTCGAGGGTTGTCTGTACCTGCAGTCTCCTTTTCCTCTTCACCCTTTTTTAAATAATAAAAGATTATTTTCACAATCCTTTTTAACTTTTATTAGGGAACATTTCAAACATCTTCCCGAATAGTGAGACGAGCGTAATGAACCCTCATCTTCCCATCGCTCAGTCTGCTCAGATTCTATAGCAGCACAACGCAGGCATCAGTCATTCTCTCTTGCGTCCATCAGTCGGAAGGGCTTCCCCCAAATCGCCCCTGTCAAGCTCACAGTGACCTCCACGTTGTGGGTCACACTGTGGTCACTTCTCAGGCTTCATCTCCTCCGACCTCTCACACCTTATCACAGCTGATGACTCTCTCTCAGAAACATGGAATTTTTTTTTTTCCCCACTTGATTTTCAAGACACCACCCAGACCTGCTTTTCTTGCTTCCTGGCTGCCCACTCCTGATTGGTCTCCTCTGCAGGTCCCTCCTCACCTCCCCACCCTCATCTCTTTCCTGGAGCCTCTGCTCCCCTGGGAAGCCTCACTCACCCCGGGGAACCTATGTCACCCAGCGTCCGGCTTCCTGTACCAGAAACTCCCATAGTTACATCCCCAGCCAGGACATCTCCCCTGAACTTGTCCACATGGTTGATTAATAAGCCTCCAAAACTTAATATGAAGCCAGACTGAATTCACATCAGCCCCAGCCTCTGCCAAGACCCCAGTCCTCCCACTGACATTGTTTTCCTAATGCCTCAGGTCACAAGTGTTATGTTTTTCATTCCACCTGGAGTGGCAACCAGATTCCCAAGTGGTCCCCAGGCCCTGCGTGGTCCAGCCCCACTCTGACCTCACCCCCTCCTGCCCACAGCCTGGCCCCATCTGCTCCAGCCTCACAGTTGTCCCTGTGCCAGCTGGTAGGGTGGGGGCAGTGGGCAGCTGTTCTCTCCACCTGGGAGACCCTCCCCCCAAATTCCAGAGGACTTGACCTTTCACCTCCTTCAGTCTTTGCTCAAATGCCACTTTTATTCTCGAGCATCTGGATGTTCTTTTCAACAGCTGCAGCTCCTCCTGCATTCCCTGCCTCATTTTGCCCCATAGCTTTTAAGTCCCTGACATGTTTCGTAGATGTACTCCTTTATGTCGGTCAGCTCTCTCTGGCATGTAAGTCTACTGGCCGCATCCTCAGGCCTAGAGGAGTGTCTGGCATGCAGCAGGCACTCAGCTTACGTGCCAACCTGGGCAGCAGTGCCTGCCTCCTCCAAAGGGGACTCACTTTGAGGCTCCTATCTGTCAGCAAAGCATCTATCTGTCCATCTTTCTCTTACACACACACACACACACACACACACACACACACGGGTGGAAAGGATTGAGGACAGTGCGGGTTAGCACAGGTATACCTGCGGTCACTGCCACTCAGAAGGACTCTAGGCCTGGTGTGGCCTGGGCTACCCTGGTGGAGGTCACAGTAATACAGGATGGTCACGTGGAGCTCTCTCCTGCATACTCTAAAAGAACCACCCTGTTTGAGATCTTTAACCAAACTGCCCAAATAGCAGAGGGTCTCCATAGGTGTGTTCATTGAGACAGACTTTGAAAAATTATCTAAGGAGGTTGAGTTTCATCTCTGGAAGGATAGACCCTACTCATCTGAAGTAAATGCTCCAACTCCTGATTTGTCTTCTTTTTTTAAAAAAAAAAATTAAAAGTATATATGAAGTATGCCACATACATGTATATATACTTTATATATTTTACCATTTTAATTGACTTACAGTGTGGTGTCAGTCTTTGACCCATCTTCTTTTTTATAGCTTCCTCTATTGCAACATGTGTCTTCTATGAAAGAGCCATCGTTCACCAAGTGCTCAGGACATGTGGGTCTCACTGACCCACCACCCACACGCCACCTCAGCCCCTCCATCCTCATGAGGCAGGATGCGTGGGCCTTGAGCAGCATCTTTGGAAGCAGGTATGAATGTAACCCCACGAGACACCCCAAGCCAGAAGCACCCAATTGAGCTGCTCCCCAATTCCTGACCCGCAGAAACTATGTGAGATAAGAAATGTTTATTATGGGTGGAAAATGCTCCCTTCTAATTTCTTGCAGAGTGATGGGTATTTATCCCAAAGAAGATGACACGGAGGTCACACATCCCAGCCTTGAGTTGATGTGAGTGTGTCTAGGATGTCGAGGATTGTGTCTTTTACCGGAAAACCCCTTCCCAAGTCATCTGGTCCCAATTTGATTCTGCAACTCTCAGTAGCCACAAATGCCACCTGAATCCTCAATAAACTTTATTTAGACACAAAGAGACACAACAGAAAATACATACACAGATACAGATTTTTTTTTTCTCTATAGGAT
This sequence comes from Cervus canadensis, assembly GCF_019320065.1. Classification (NCBI taxonomy): domain Eukaryota; kingdom Metazoa; phylum Chordata; class Mammalia; order Artiodactyla; family Cervidae; genus Cervus; species Cervus canadensis. The sequence continues at coordinate 30,473,094 of NC_057386.1, forward strand.
GAACAAACATCACAGAGGGAATTTAAAAATCGGGTGCACGGAATGTAAGAAAAAAAAATCGCAAAGTTCCTTGTTCACTCACACTTGGAACAAACACATATTTCAGAGGAAGACAGGGATACACCATCCCTACAACAGAATTCACAGTTGTCTATCACAGTACACAGGTGTTAGGAAGGTAATCAAAGGGCTGGGGATCCAGTTACTCTTGGTGTGACAGGATGCTCACAAGCCTAGTAGAACTCTGTTGAAACAAAAGACAGGATCGAGGATGCCACACCCCCTGCACAGAAGCTCTGCAAGCTGTCGGCTAGGTCATAAAGCAGCTCAGCAGAAACGCCATGTTAGGGTACAGCTTGCAGCTGGAAGGTCTGTGTAACCTCTACCTTCGTGTCCCCATCATGGAGAGTTTACATAGACACACTTAGGACGCTGAAACTCTCGACATGCATGCCGGCTTCAACACCCCCCAGGACAGAACATTGACATCGATGTACTAAATGTGGCTTTCAAACGGAAGAGGAATAATAGCCAAGAGGAGAAGGAACACTTTGCACCGTCAGCAGTGTTTCCCGCCTGTGGTCCCCTCCCACGGGGAGCCACGGGCATCTGTGTCCTGCTCCATGCCATGGGCGGGGCAGGACGCATGCCTCTTGGGAGTCTATTATTGCCTTCTAAAGTCACACCTGTGAAGCCACGCATGTCATCAGGGTAAGCAGCCATGGAACCACCCCACTTATCCTGTCCCGGACCAGCCTCTGGCCTCCACACCATCTTCGCCTTTCAGATCGGGGTTCCCTAGGCAACCTCTGTATTTTAGTAAAAAATGGTTTCCACTGTACCCTTCGTGTGTCCTCTTCCTAATGTGACAAATCCAGATGAGATGAAGTTATGGAGATCAGGTCCTCCACTTCGGTAAGCATCCTTCCCATAATGTCCTGTAAGAAGACGGGGCAGAATTACCTGGCGCATCCATGACACCAACAAGAAGACAAACGCTGCTGTTCTAGTTCACTCAGCAATGGCGGTGAACTTAATTTCAAATCAGCAGCTAAGTCAGAAGGTAGAAGCAATCAAGGAAGAGATATATATTTATATTATATTATTTTATAAATTTATATATAATATATATTATAAATATATAAAGTATATATGAAGTATGCCATATATAATATATATATTACATACTCTATATATTAAAATTTTAAATATATACATATATATATATTGTGTGTATATATATATATATACACACACACACATATACACACACACACACACATACACGCACATATAACTGCAACAAAGAAGAAAGTTCCAGGAAGCTTATGTTGAAAGCAGAGGTGGGGGAAAGGGCTTGACTTTGGCATTTCTGACTGAGCACATCAGCACTTCAGTCTGAACTGAACTTGTCCTACCATCCTTTGCTTTGTCCCAGCCTCCTTCTTTCTTTTTCTTGTCTTATTCCTTTGGTTTCTTTCTCCTGGAAGCATAGAAATGTGGTTTTGATTGAAATGCTCTGTGTGTGTGTATGTTTATGAATCATACCTCATCCTATGATCTATAGCCTTGTGGCTTAGGAGAAATCCAACGTCACCGAGGCTGACAAGTAGGGCAGTGGCTCTGAAACACTGGGAAAATATTTATGTGCTTTTCTCTTTCAACTTTCTGCAGTAAGATTTTATCCCTCGTCAGCCTCCTCTCTCCATCTACCTGTGGGGTTGGGGTGAAGAAAAGTCTTAGACCCTGGGAGAAGACATGCAAAGAGAAAAATAGTTACTGTTCTTCTTCTGACATTTGATGTAGGATTCCACAGTACCCCTGAAGTACAGGCATTATAAACAAAGAAAGACCTCTCTAAATGCCATCTTGAAGTATATACATGTGAAAGTGGAGAAAGCCACATATATGTCATGTTGCCACAAGAGCATGTTAAAAACTGTACTTAACAATTAAACACTGAGAAGACTACCTAAGATGTAAAGTTAAGTAAAAAAGTGGAAGAAAATACTATAGTAAGTATGACCACAATTCTGTAAAAAATGCAAACCAGTGTAGTTTAAAACAACAACAAAAAAACAAGATTGAAAGAAAACACACTGATGCCGACTACCACCTTTAGATAGTTGGAACGTGAGTTTTATTTCTTCTCTCCTTTCAGCTTTTCTGCATTTTCCAAGTTTTTTCCTATAATGAGCATGTCAGTATAATATAAATAGGTGAAATACATTTCTAATGGAAAAATGTACAATAAATGTAGATAACCTAAATCACATTTTTTCTTAGCAGTGCATCCTCTGCATTAGGTATCAAAAAATGGGTGTATGTTGGATTCATCCAGAAGCTTTTAAAAATACAGATGTCCTTACACTGCTCTAGGGATTCTGATTCAGTTGATCAGGAGGTGTTTTTTTCTTTTTTTTTAAAAGGGGTCTCCAGATGGTTCTCATGGTGACTCATACAGTAAAGAATCTGTCTGCAATCTGGGAGGCCCGGGTTTGATCCCTGGGTTGGAAGATCCCCTGGAGAAGGGCAAGGCAACCCACTCCAGTATTCTGGCCTGGAGAATTTCATAGACAGAGGAGCCTGGCGGGCTATAGTCCATGGGGTTGCAAAGAGTTGGACACAACTAAATGACTAACATTTTCACACAGGGAAGAAGAACCACTGCCCTAGAGTAAACGCATAAACCACCGAAGTTCAGTTTGCTCATGGGGCGGGGGGGGGCGGCGGCAATGAGCACTTGCTGGAGTCCTCGTGGGTGCCTTGCCCAACCCTCTATTTAGGTCCTGGACTCCAGCATCCTTCCTCTGAAGAGTGGAGTCTGGCTGGACCAGTTTCTTCCTTTTCCCAGATCAGAGGGTCTCAACCCTGAGTGTGCATTAGAAAAAAACAGAAGGGCAGGTTAAAGCCTGCCGGGCCCCATCCCCAGAATTTCTGAGTCAGTTGATCTGGGATGGGCCTCAAGAGCTTGCATCTCTATCCCATCACCCTGATGATACTGCTGCTGCTGAGTCCAAGCTCCAGACTCTGAGATCCATATTCCAAGTGTATCAGGAATATAAAAGAATTTTACCACTGTATCCCATAATATCCTCCACTCTGGAATAAATACCTCCTTCCTTGGGGCACACAGCTTTCCATGAGGAACTTTCTGGCTGTAAAAGTCTGTAGTCACAACCCAGAATTTTATAGAAAAGAATTACTGGAGCTGAACTAAGAGGCTTCTGCCCGTATCCCAAGCCATGTCACGACTCCAGAAACCCAACTCTCATCCCGGAAAAATGCAACTTCATTGAGGGATGAAGGAGAGAAGGACGAGGGAGTGTGGAGGGGTACAGTACAAGCCCCAAGGAGAGGGGGGCCCTTGTCCTGTAACAAGTTACTTCCCCCCACTGTCCCTCCCAACAACAGAAGAGTAAGAAATGGAAGTAGCAATTCCAAACCCTCATAAATTTGGACCTCATTAATTCAGAACCTCTGATACATCCTGCAGCGTTTGGCTTATTTTTGTGCTCCTTATAAATAAGATTTTTGATAAACAAATCAATACTGAGAGAGATGGCACATAAAACAGTACCTTTGCTACTCGAAATCATTCTAATCTGTCAGCTGGAACAAGGTCCCTCAGGGCTAAGTGCAGCTTACTGCTTTGGGGCTGAGCTTGATTGAAAGCCAACTCAATCACCCGATCCCTACTGTGGGCCAGACAGAGGGACAGAGCCTCTGAAAACGTGGTTTCATCTGTGTGACACAGGAGCAAACATGCTGTAGCATTATGCAGTTTACAAAGATCATTCATACACGATTTTCTTAAAGTTTCAATCATTACTGCATTGTAAGTTCTCTAGTATTAAAATATTATTCTCCCATTTTATTGGTAGAAAAACTGAGGCCAAGGGCGGGAAGTTGGAAGATGACTGAGCCATCACTAGCATCCTGGTCTTTTTTTTTTAACTTTTAATTTTGTATTGGACTATAGCCAATTAACAATGTTGTGATAGTTTCAGGGGAACAGTGAAGGGACTCAGCCATACATATGCATGTATCCATTCTTCCCCAAACTCCCCTCCCATTCAGGCTGCTGCATAATATTGAACAGAGTTCCCTGTGCTATACAGTAGATCCTCACTGGTTATCCATTGAAAATATACCACTGGGTACATGACCATCTCAAACTCCCTAATTATCTCTCCCTCCGCCCCCAACCTTACGCCTGGCAACCATAAACTCATTCTCTAAGCCTGTGAGTCTGTTTTGTAAATAAGTTCATTTGTATCATTTCTTTTAGGATTTTCCACAGAGCATCCTGGTCTTCTGACTCCAAACCTCTTGTCAGTTCTCTCTTGCACACCTGGCTTCATTTCGTCCTCACAAGAGCCCTGTGTAACAATGGTCAGTTTTCTAAGTTCATGGAGCTAGGCAGTGGCAGACCCTGGATTCCAACCAGGTATACCCATCTCTACATCCACCATCTTTCTAGAGCCCTCCCCAAGCCAGCTCACCCCTCGGTCTGAACAAGTGTAGATGTGACTCTTCTCTGAGACTTGAGCCAGGACCCACAGGAATCGCTCTTCTTCTCTGCAGCCTTGACCCCAAGTCCGTGCCCTCCTGCTGGGCATCAAGGTGAAGGCCACCGCAGCACAAATTTTGCCCAAGTTGCAGTTCCGGAGAAATGACCCTATACCCAGCAGAGCTCCAAGCAGAGGCTAGGGGGCGCTCTGTGAGCACACTCAAGTAGCATGGATACACACCCACGTGTCAACACCACACACACACACAGCCCCGGATCAGGTCCCACAAAGGTGGGGCTGCCCTGGTAGTCCAGTGGTTAAGAATTCACCTGCCAAGGCAGGGGACACAGATTGGATCCCTGGTCCAGAAAGATGCCACTTTCCTCCAGGCAGCCAAGCCTGTGCACCACAACTATTGAAGCTCACAGACCCACAACCCGTGCTCAGCAAGAGGAGTCCCCACAGTAAGAGAAAGCCGACATGCAGCAACAAAGACTCAGCATAGCCGAAGTAAATAAATTATATATACATATATTTTTTTCTTTTTTCTTTTTTTAAAAAGAAAGCAGCTATGAGTAAACAGAAAGTTTCTCTGTAAAAGAGATGTGCTATAAAAAATAGGAGGGGGAAAATGAGGTAATATCTGAATGATGACCTCAATAAAATTTATGAGAATTTTGCACTGGTTAAATTCCACCCACAGCTATGGGAGTGAAACAAAGTAACCTAGACAGTTTGCCTGAGTTGTAAATAGGTACAAGCGTATGGATACTGAAGAAATTGGTGAAGTCAGTTCCAATGAGAGAGACACACTGGGTACTCAGCGGGGAAGGACAGAGAGACAAGACAGGAGAAAAGATGAGAAAAAAAAGGACAACCCTAGAAGTTACTATCTATTTAATATAAGATGCCCAGGAGAGAAACAGAAGGGATAATTCAGAAGCAATAATTAAAAGTTAATAGACTTTTTTTGAGCAGATAGAAGACTTTAATCTTTAGTCAAATATCAGACATATATTAGAAGGATCGATATCTAGATATATACACTAGTGAAATGCCATTTAGAAAAAGAGGGAGAAATGCAAACCAACTTCATAAAACACTAAACCTACAGAAAGTGAAGCAACCTTTTAAAGACTTTTGAGACCATTACTTCAGTAGACAGGAGAGGATGGAGGAGAGACAAAATGGATGAAGGAGATGGAGAAGCACAAACTTCCAGTTATAAAATAAATAAATCATGGGGGTATATAGTTCAGCCTGGGGAATGTAGTCAATAATATTGTATTATGTTTGCACGGTGACAGATGATAACTAGGCTTACTATAACGATCATTTTGCAGTGTATTATATACAAATGTCAAATACTAATATAATTTTGTATATTAATTAAACCTCAATAAAAAAAAAATTCAAGAAGTGTTTTTTCTTGTTTTGTTGAGTTTGTCTCTTTGTCTGTATCTGTTTCTGGTTAAATCACCTTCTAAAAGCAAAGGTACACTTCTTTTTGTTGAACTTTAACAATTTGAGACTTCTGTATTAACCAGTAATGAAAATAAAATCTATGCTCATTCATAAACCTGAAAGAGTTAAACTATGATACTTCAAAGGCAATCATGAAACTATAAGTCAATGGGTAGAAACATATGTTTATATTAATACCCAGAATACACAAATAACTTCAAATTAATAAGAAAGTAAAACAACTCAATAGGAAAAAAAGAAAAAACAGGCCAAAGAGATGAAAAGGTAAGTCACAGAAGAGAAAATCCGAAGGTCCAATATGCATAAAGTGGTGTTCCATCTCAAAAGTAATCAGGGAAATTCAAATTAAAACCATAATGAGGTAACATTTTGCACCCAGTAGACTGGCAAAAATAAAAATTCCTGGGACTCTGGGCATGTAGAGGCAGAAACAAGAACTCTTGCACACTTCTGGTGGGAGTGTAAACTGGTGCAAGTGCTTTGGAAGGAACCCTGGGGACGGTTAATAAAGTTGATGATAGATGCACCATAGAACCAGCAATTTCACCTTCAGGTCTGTGCCTGAGATAAATCCTCAAATGTGCGCATAAGGAGATACGTGCAAGGAGGTTCATGAGCAATATTGTTTCTAATAAAGATAAACTGGGGAAAGAACTCTCGGGATAAATCAAGGTATATTCATATAATGTAACCCTATTCAACTCTGCACAGTCAAAATGAACCAGAGCTCTAAGTATCAACATGGAGCATTCTTATTTGCAGTGTTAAGGACCACACTCAACTAGCTGAAGGTAAACAAGATGACATCATAGAGAGAGAGTTTTAAAACCTGCAACACCGTCTCCTCCTGCTGTATCCACGAGTCCGTTCTCTATGTCTGCATCTCTATTCCCGCCCAGGATGAAGTGAGAGAAGAGCATCGACGTACATTACGGTGTGTGCTCAGTCACTCAGTTGTGTCTGACTCTTTTGCAACTCCACGAACTGCGGCCCACCAGGCTCCTCTCTCCATGGGATTTCCCAGGCAAGAATACTGGAGTGGGTTACCATTTCCTTCGGGAGGGGATCTTCCCGACTCAGGGATCAAATCTGCATCTCCTGCATTGGCAGGTAGATTCTTTACCACTGAGCCACCTGGGAAACCCCAACATAAACACACTACCACGTGTAAAACAGATAGTTGATGAAAGCTGCTATATGATACAGGGGCTCAGTTTGGGGCTCTGTGACCACCTAGAGGGATGGGATGGGGGAGGTAGGAGGAAGGTGTGTGAGGGAGGGGATATATGTATACTTACAGCTGATTCACGCTGTTGTACACCAGAAACCAATACAACATTGTAAAACAATTACTATTCAATTAAAAATAATTAAAAAAATAAAACATATAACACATCACTACATTGTTTAAATATATGCATATGTAGTGTTATATAAGTACCAAGAAATTCTTGGATGTGATAAATACTGGTATCAGGAAACCAGATACTTCTGTGGACATATCTGACTCAGATAATTATTTTATTTTGTTTCTAAGATAGCTATAGATAGACCCATTGATGGGTGATGGATGAATACACAGATTATATAGACGATGGATAGATACATAGATGGAACTGTTGCCCAAGTATTTAATTCACTGCCAAATTATTCTCCAACAATAAAGGAAACAAAGAATTTCCAGTTTTTAAAAACTAAGAGACTAAAATATCCTCCAATCTTCATTAGGAGAAGAAAAAAGGCTGCCTGATGATGAAATCTGTCAAGTAAGAAGTAAAACTATAGAATTTCTAAAATCATGGATGTGCTTATTTGTAATCTATATGGTACACAAATCTAAAAATTCATTAAGAAAAGACTGGTGAATTAGATATACATAACATTTAACAAATTGTCTTTATTGACAGAAATAAATTTGAGTAATACTGGAGTTGTCCTGGAAAATCCGGTATGCAAATGGGGCAATAAAATACATTACTGTGATAAAATAAAACCAGAAGTAGCTTCCTTTATCGGGGGAACAGTGCTCCATCGTTAGAGCCTGCTTGCAAAGGATCGCTTTGCTCAGAACAGACGGGGGAGCTGGTCTCTGGAAGTTGGAAGGAAGCTTGACAGTGCTGGCTGGGACCCTGCTGATCTTCTTCACAGAAAACAGGCCATAGACCAACATCAAAACACATGTAATATCCTAGGGTTGAATGTGTGAGAAAGGGGTTTCCCTTTGCTTACGAAAAGCTCCATCAAATCAATAATCCTGCGTGTGTTCGTGCTAAGTTGCTTTAGTCATGTCCGACTCTTTGCAACCCCATGGACCACTGTAGCCCACCAGGATCCTCTGTCCATGGGGATTCTCCAGGCAAGAATACTGGAGTGAGTTGCCATGCCCTCCTCCAGGGGACCTTCCCAACTCAAGGATCGAACCTGCGTCTCTTACATGTACCTGCATTGGCAGGTAGGTTCTTAACCCACTGGCACCATCTGGGAAGCCCATCAATAATCATAACCACCAACAATAATGATAATAAAAATATACTAGAGATAATGAGCAAGGAATACGCATAGGAAATTACCCTACCCCCCAAAAGAAAACAAATTTAAAAGTCAATGGAGATATAAAAATGTGATTAACCCTAACTCATCATTAACTGGGCTTCCCTGGTGGCTCAGCTGGTAAAGAATCTGCCTGCAATGTGGGAGACCTGGGTTCGATCCCTGGGTTGGGAAGGTCTCCTGGAGAAGGAAATGGCTACCCGCTCCAATATCCTGGCCTGGAGAATTTCACGGACCGTACAGTCCATGGGGTCGAAAAGAGTCGGACACGACTGAGTGACCTTTCACTTTCACTTTCGTCATTAAGAAAATGCAAATCAAAACGTGATCTATCTTTAAAAAAAAAAAAAACACAACAAATTGATTTGGCAAAACTGAAGCATTCAACAAGACTCAGTGCTGGGGGAATGAGCTCTCTCACTGAGCTCTATCCTCCAGTGGGAGGATAAATTAGTGATGTCTCTTTGAAGGACAGGCCATTGACTCAGTATCTCAGTGCTAGGACTTTCCCCTACATATATGCTTTCAAGTTCTTCCATAATATATGAACTAGGCTAGACAGGTGGTGGTTTAGTCACTAAGTCGTGTCTGACTCTTGTGACCCCATGGACTGTAGCCCACCAGGCTCCTCTGGCCACGGAATTTCCCAGGCAAGAGTACTGGAGTGGGTTGCCATTTCTTCCTCCAGGAGATCTTCCTGACCCAGGGATCGAACCCAGGTCTCCTGAATTGCAGGCAGATTCTTTACCAACTGAGCCACCAGTGAAGCCCCAGGTAGGACTGTGAAGCACTGATCACAGTAGTTTCTGTAAATAGGGGGAATAATCCAAGTGATAGAACAGTACACAGTACCTAGCTGTTAAAAAGGATAAGGGACGGCTGCATTACATGCTGATGTGGTAAGAGCTTTAAGGTACAAAAAGTGGAGGAAAAAAAAACAAAGGGTAGGGCAATGTTTCAGTATCATTCCTTTTATATAATGGGCTTCCCAGGTTGCTCAGTGGTAAAGAATCCACCTGCAAATGCAGGAGAAGATCCCCTGGAGAAGGAAATGGCAACCCATTCCAGTATTCTTGCCTGAGGAATCCCATGGGCAGAGGAACTTGGAGGGCTACAGTCCATGGGGTCGCAAAAGCTGACTCAGAGACTAAAGGAAAACAAAACAACAAAGTAAAAATGAAAATACTATACACAGAGAGTCTATCTAGAGACCCATTACAGGTAGGCTGCTTTATACTAAAAAAAATTTTTTTCTGCAAATAATCATGAAGCCAAAATACTAAAACTTTCCTTCCTTTGGGGAGAGAGTTTGGAAGGAAGGGATGTCTTTACCTTTGAGTTTTTTAAAGACTTTTCTTATATGGACCACTTCTTAACATCTTTATTCATTACAGTATTGCTTCTGTTTTATGTTTTGGTTTTTTTTGGCCACGAGGCATATGGGATCTCAGCTTCCTGGCCGGGGATTGAATCTGTACCCTCTGCATTGGAAGACGAAGTCTCAGCCACTGGACCAGCAGGAAAGTCCCTACCTCTGAGCTTTATCACTTTCTTTACTGTCTGAATTTCCTAAACACATATACGTGTTATTTTTATTTTTGTACTATTGACAGAGGTTATCTGGTATTAGGGAGTGCGATCATGGGCCATTCTTTGTTTTTCTCTTTGTACTTCCTCATATGAAAAAAAAAACAACCTCTAATAAATGTCATTTATAAAAAGAAGTATAGGGACCAGGAAGTGAGAGGGGGCCACTAGTGTCCAACACAGACACTAGTACCTACCTGGCAGGAGGGTGGTGAGGACTAAACGAGATCCTGTGTGTCAATCGTTTTGTCTGATTCTCTGCACCAATAAGCCTCAATATATGGGAGCTAGATGCTACTCACATCGAGACCATGGTCTTTCCTTTATCCCCTGCAGGGAACTCCCTGGGGTCCTCTTGTTCTGCACGTGCCTCAAGCTGACCTCAGGACAGAGAGTCAAGGGCAGGGCTGCAGAGAGCCTGAACTTTACTATTTGGCCCGAGAGCTCTTCCTCCAGGAAATCCTAGGGCTCTTCTGGTTCCCAAGAGCCCACACCCACGACTCCACGAGGGATCTGGGATCTGGGGCTGGGAGCCCCGAGGCCTGCATTCTCCACGTAGTCACCTTTGGTTGAGTGAATAAAGCGGCCCTGAGGTCGTTCTACCAGTGTAAACTGGGGGCAGGCCAGGTCTAATTGCAGCTTGCACTGACAACGACTATTTCCTAGTTTAAAAGTCTCTGGAGAACAGCTACGGGGACTGCTTTGTTTTATGTGACAATTCAAGAGCTTGCTCACATAAGCACATGGGGGCCGTTTCCTCCAGAGTCTGTGCAGTTAGTGGAGCTGTCGGTAAATACTCCAGGCAAACCCGAAGATTTCCCTCTGGCGTCTTCCCTCTGCTGACTCTGTAGCCCGGAGACCTGGGGAGGGGGCCAGATGTGCAGCCCAGCTGGTGAAGGCCAGGTGTTCACCGCTATGAGGGCTGAGGTAAGCAATTCCAGATGGCCAGAAGAGTATGGGAACCACCTTGCTTGATACTCTCGTTGGAAAAGAGAAGAAACGTAAGCCAGAGAGAGGGGGAAAGAGGCATTGTCAAGGTCACACTGGTAGACAACTTTGGAAACGAACCCCTGACCTTGACTTTTGGTTTGGTGCTTCTCACTCTATTATCGTTGGGCCCTAGGAAAACAAGGGATCTCATCAAATACAGAAGAAAGAGAATCGCAAGCAGGGTTGGGGTGGGGGCAGAACCTGGACTACAGGTTGGTAACCATGGCAATAGGCTTCCCAGGTGGCTCAGTGGTGAAAAAATCCACCTGCCAATGCAGGAGACAGAGGTTCCATCCCTGGGTGGGGAAGATCCCCTGGAGAAGGAAATGGCTACCCACTCCAGTATTCTTGCCTGGAGAATCCCATGGACAGAGGGGCCTGGCAGACTACAGTCCATGGAGACGCAAAAGAGTTGGACACGACTGAGCAACTAAACTGTAACAACAACCACGGCATTGGAGAGAAATCTTACAGAAAGTCATTCATAAAAGAACCGTTTCCATTCAGATGAATGTCCTCTGAATCATCAGTTTTGCTGGTTTGGGTTTAAGAAAACTGGTACTTTGTGCTTGAAACCAAACCAAACAAAAACATCAATATGTACGCCGTGTGAAGTGAAAGTGTTAGTCGCTCAGTCGTGTCCAACTGTTTGCAAGCCCATGGACTGTAACTAACCAGGCTCCTCTGCCCATGGGATTCTCCAGGCAAGAATACTGGAGCAGGTAGTCATTTCCTTCTCCAGGGGTTCTTCCTGACCCAGGGATCAAACCTGGGTCTCCTGGATTGCAGGCAGATTCTTTACTGTCTGAGGCACCAGGGAAGCCCCATACACTCTGCAGAGGTCTCTGTCATTGTCAAGGGCAAACTCTAGGTCAACTTCATCCACAGCAATAGGTAGGCTTTGCTGTGCTCTCTTCTCTATTACTCTCTTGTATATTATATTATTGTTTTAGGGTACTTATTTTTTTTTAAAGAAAGCATCACATGGCTCAAAAATAAACGTTTGAAAACCATATCTCTAGTGCATCTTAATTATTTACCAAGGGAGTGAAAGAGAGTGAGAGTATTTACGGGTGGTGTCATTAATCTTCAAGGGTTTTAGAAGGATGAAGCCCTCCTCCTCCCCCAGCCATCAGGATACAATCAGAGAGTCTTAGAACTGGAGGAGAGTTCAAGGTCACCTTTTCTAGCCTCGAGATTCACAGACGAGGAAACTGGGGCTCAGGAGGGAGAACGAACAGTCCAAGGTCATTGCCAGCTGTGACAAAAATCCGCACATTCCCAGATCAGAGCTCTCCCCGATGCCCAGGCAGCCCACAGCCTCCTCTGTACAGGTACAGAGGTAGATTTCTATTTCAGGAGACCCCAGTGTGCCACTTATTTTTTCTTCAGATGTGCTAGCTGTAATCCCCTTGGAAAGATGCCCAGCATCTAACCAAAACTTCCCGTCTCTGTCTATGACACCATTTCAGTTCTGTCTCATTGAGAGCCAGGACCCTGGCCAAGAGGAGATCTGAAGCAGGCTTGGGGAGAAGGGGCAAAGGATGCAGGCAGGGAAGACTCCTACGATGTCCCAAACCTTTTAGGAGATGAGGAGAGATGCAGGGGTCAACCGGGAAATCTGTGAATCACTCAGACTCTCTCTTCATATTTAAAATAAATTTCTTTTGATGTGAACCATTTTTAAAGTCTTTATTGAATTTGTGACAACACTGCTTCTGTTTTATGTTTTTTTTAGGTTTTGGGGCCACAAGGCACGTGGGAATCTTAGCTTCCTGACCAGGCATCGAACCTGCACCTCCTACATTGGAAGGGGAAGTCCTAACCACTGGACCACCAGGGTCTCTTTTGTTATCACAATGTAGAGTTATAGGCAGTGGCTTAGCCATGGGGTGATGGGGTCTGTTTTCCCCTCTGACTCTTGACTTCTTTCAGCAAAAACACTGAGCTTCTTTCTGAGTGCATCCAGATTAGAGGGGGTTGGTCAATGGAAGGATGCTGAAAACCTCTAACATCTTATAGAGTTTTATCGGGTGGCCTTTCATGGAGACGTTGGCAATGAATGCCTTTTATTATCTAGAGAAAATATTTAAAGACCATATTAATATTATCTCCATTCTGCAGATGAATCAACAGTCTCAGAGAGGTTCAATAATTATACAAAGTCCCAGCATGACTCACCAGTGATTTAGGACAGAACCTAAATATTCTTGGGGTTTCATTCATTCAATCATGCTTCTAGGAAAGCCATGCTTCCTGCCTCTGCTCAAGGGACTCCACCTCTTCTGAAACACGCAAGAGAGACCCATCCAACAGACACAGAGCAAAAGGAGCAACGGGAGAAGCAAGAATTGCAGGGCGGGGGGCTATCATTTTTTTTTCTGACTCTATCTCCCAATGGGAAGGCAATTTAATGTGCAAACTAGTATGTATATCCTAGAAGCTATCAATGAGAATAGATTTATATTCACATACCCCAGACATGTCTCAGTAATAGACAGATTGGTAAAAGCACCGGCTTCCAAAAAAATCAGCTTGGCTCAGACACAGGCCATGGGGCTCTGGACAAACCATTAGCCTCAGATATCCTCATCCATAAAATGGGAATGCTGCTGGCCTCATAAGGATGTTAGGAATTTGAAGTTAAATGCACAAACACATATAAAGCACAGAGCATTTTACACTTTGTCGATAAGTCATTACTATAATAATAATTATTACTAGAGGGACAAACCTTCTCTAGTGTACTGAATATTTCAAAATACTCCAGGCAGAAAGGAAAGAAACAGTCTTAGGTTCACAATTATCTAAAGCTCCAGAAAGGTCTTTCTGCTCCCCATTATTTGGGGAGAATTTCAAGGTTCATGCTGGTAATATTGTCATCCCTTGGCAGTTTAGGGTACTCTATGCAATCATTACCCATGTGTTGGAAAACGGGGCTTCCCAGGTGGCTTGGTGGTAAAGAACCCACCTGCCAATGCAGGAGACACAAGAGTTGAGGGTTCGATCCTTGGTTTGGGAAAATCCCCTGGAGAAGGAAAGGGTAATACAATCCAGTATTCTTGCCTGGGAAATTCCATGGACAGAGGAGAGCCAGGAGGGTTACAGTCCGTGGGGTCACAAAGAGTCAGACTGAGGGACTGAGCATGTGCTTTGGAAAAGACAGACTTGTGAAGATCTAGCCAGAGGAAACCACGTCACGTCAAAAGGAAGCCACTCTGTCTCCCCTCAGGCAGCACTGATTCCTCGGTGATTCTGCTCCCTTCCCATAGAATGTCCACTCTTTCACTTTCCAGTGTCTTTTCTGGTTTCTCCTCATTCCTGGAACCTCCAACACCTCCTGTTCTCCATCGCCTTCATCTGATGACCTGGCTTCCTACTCCATGAAGAGACTGGAACAGTAAGAAAGGAATCTCTTTCATAGGAAATGGACATCCACCCTCTCCCTCTGTCTCCCCACCTACTAAAGTGAGGGAAACACCCTTGTTAATACCCATCCCCTCTCACGTTCTCAAGGACTTAGTTCCTCAAAGCACCCCACTCCTTCCCAGTCATCAGGCTGCCTCCCTCAACAGTCTCAGACACACTTCAGCTCCTCCGGACACACACTGTAAACACAATGCTCTCCCTGACCCCGGCCCGCCCAGCCCAGTCACTGCCCGGCTTCTCTGCTGCCCTCCAAAAGGTGGTTCGTTAAGAGCTGCTGAGAGTCACCTTCTTCCCCTCAGGCTTTGTTTTCAGTTCCTTTCTGTCCAGCTTATGTTTCCACCTCTCTACTTAGCTATTCCTATAGCATCAGCCATTGTTGTAATGGACAGAGCTTCACTCTTCCTTTACTGTGACCTCATTGTCACTTGATTACAATCTGCAAAAATTCTATTTCCAAATAAGGCCACGTTTACAAGGACTCAGGCTTTAGCAGATCTTTTTGAACATTTTATTTTGTATTGGGGTGTAGCCAATTAACAATGTTGTGATAATTTCAGGTGAATAGTGAAGGGACTCAGCCATATATACACACATGTATCCATTCTTCTCTGAAGTCCCCTCCCATCCAGGCTGCCACATAACATTGAGCAGAGTTCCATGTGCTATACAACAGGTCCTTTTGGTTATCCATTTTACATATAGCAGTGTGTACATGACTATCCCAAACTCCCTAACTTATCCCCCCCACACACAAACATCCGCCCCTGGCCATCATAAGCTTGTTCTCTAAGTCTATGAGTCTGTTACTATTTTGTAAGTAAGTTGATTTGTATCATTTCTTTTTAGATTCCACATGTAAGGGATGTCATACAATATTTCCCCTCTGTCTGACTTAACTTCACTCAGTATGACTCTCTCTAGGTCCATTCACGTTGCTGCAAATGGCATGATTTTATTCTTTTTAATGGCTCAGTAATATTCCATTGTGTATATGTACCACATCTTCTTTATCCATTCCTCTGTTGATGGACATTTAGGTTGCTTCCATGTCCTGGCTATTGTAAACAGTTCAGCAGATCTTTTTGAAGCACTCTATTCAATCCATAACAACCATCAGAAGAAACCTTTACTTCTATAGCTCCTGGAATGGTTTCTACCTACTCTTCCTCACCACACTTACCCATTCCTAGAGCCTTTATTCCTCTCTTTATTTCATCTTCCCATCATCATTGAGCCCTCTGAGGACCACCTGCAAAATGCACCTGTTACCCACCCAACTGCTCTCCATCTCACTTTCTAGTCAAAGCCACCACCACCTTCCATCTGAGTCTGAGACGGTCCGCCTCCAAGTCTAGTTAATTTCCTTCTCTACACAGCACTGCTCAGAAAAATGGCCTCTGCCATTCTCCTGCAAGCAAGACCGTTCGCTGAAATTGAGAAAGTAACTCTGGGAGAGCCGACCCCAGGATAATGAACAGCCCAGCAGGCTCCTTTCAAAGAAAAAGAATGCATCCTGGAGCCGGCCAGGAAGAAGGGATGAGACGGGATTCAGGGTGAAGACTGTGGAGTGAACAGGCTTCGGAGCCAAGGCTTAAGCTCTACCTCTAATAAAGCTGTAGCATCTGAGCTGGCTGATGCCGGCCGAGCCACAAGGGAGACGGATTCCAAAGTAGCAGTGAACATGCTGGGAAGCAGGGAGTATTCATCTTAGCAGCTGGCCCGAAGACACTGATTCCACTAATAAACTCAGTGCAACAGCTGACAAGGCGTTTGAGCCCAGAACTCCTACTGAAGTAGCGATTTAAGTAAAAAGAATGATTTTCACTGAGAGGTGAAGTCAGGCAAAACCCCAAAGAACTGGATAAGTCTCTAGGTTTAGGAGAAGGAAATTTCATGGACAGAGGAGCCTGGCGGACTATAGTCCATGGGGTCATAAAAGAGTCAGACACAACTGAGCAACTAAGAGAAGGCTGACTATTAATAAAAGGATCACCAGGTCTAAGGTGACACTTGACTATTCGCTTTAGATAAAATCACATTTAATGGAATCCTTGAAACAACCCCACATTCACTACCTCTGTATGGCATGTAAATAGAATAAAATCTTCCTTGCTTTAAATAATCTGCCCCAAACTGCACAGCTCGTCATGTAAATAGGAAAGATTTGAGCAAAACGTTGTTTTATCCCAGGTCTGTGGCCTTTCAGCAGCCTCAGACTGCCGTGAGAAATAAAGACATATTAAACTGTAAGAAAGGGAAATTCGTGAAAAACATCAGAAAGGAGGTCAGTGGAGATTGTGTTCAAAAGAACTGGACCCAGGAATATGGGATCAAGATTTCAGCTCAATGGTGAGAAGTGAAAAAGAATATTGCGTCAATCATGACATTTTTGCACCTTGTTTTATGTCCCTGGATATGTGCCAGGGTCTCCCAGTTTATAGTCTATGGGAACTTGAACAGAATTTGTATCTGACTGTGGTGTGAAAATTGTATACATCTTAATTATGTTGAATTGATTCATAGTGCTCTTCAGGTCTACTCTATCCTTCTACTTCTCTGTATATTAATTCTACTAATTTTTGAGAGTTTGATATTGAAACCCCACTTAAAATCTTAATTTATCTACTTCAAAAATAATTATAATATATAGTGGAACTATATGAAACTTTGTTCTGTATTTTCCAAGTCTCCTGTAAATGTGTTATCATACTTTCATAATTGAAAAAAAAAAGAATATTGTGTCCAATATCCTGGGCCTGAGCAATTCTTTGGTCAGTCCTGCAGGTAACATAAAACAGTTTAAAAATAAGTCTCATGAGAACCATGCATACATGAACCAAAAAGCTGACAAGTTGAGTCTAACATCTATCTGGGAAACACTAATGCAAGAGAAAAGCCAAGACATTTTGGAAAAGGAAGCACTGAAAGAGGATATTCTGTATTATAAGAGAATAAAGCAGATATTCTGTATTATAACATTACCAAATAGTATATTTACTATTACCAGGGACTTCCCTGGTGGTCCAGTGGCTAAGACTCCATGATTCCAAAGCAAGGGGCCTGAATTCAATCCCTGGTCAGGGAACTAGATCCCACAGGCCACAACTAAAGATCCCACTTGCTGCAACTGAGACCCAGCACAGCCAAATAAATAAGTATATTTTTAAAAGCATGGTATAAATATAAGAGTAGATAAGCGGAAGCAAATGGAAAACCCTGAAGAAAGATCTAGTAAATTTAACAAATGAGTCTATGATAAAGTCAGCTTCCAAATCGGTGGAGAAAAAAAAGAAGGGGAGGGGGGAGAAGAAAGGTATCGGATGTGCGAAGGAGGTTCTGGAGGGAGGAGAATATATGTATACATATGGCTGATCCAAAATGCCGTACAGCAGAAATTCATACAACACTGTGGGACAATTACAGTCAAATAAAAAAAGAAAAGAAAAAAGGTGGAAAAAACCAGAGTGACATCTACAGTGTCTCCTCCTACAGACTTACTGAGGTGATCGGCCCAGCCACGCATCCCTTCGTGAGACCCACACTAATTTTCTGATAAAGAGGGTGGACCTGGAAGTCTTGCTTTTGTTTGTTTGGGGTATTCTGTGTCACATGACCTTTTCCCCTTTCCTGGCCAGAGCTCATTGAACCAGAAATGACAAAAACAGACACAGGCAAACCAACCCAGGAACTGGGTTAAACTAGTCAGTTTCTTGCTCTCAAGAATATAAAGGAAGAGTCGGCAGCACTCCCAGTCAGGGTATTTGGACTTGTCAAATCACAGAGTCAGTGCTGGTGTCAAGACACCCCGAGGTTCTGTCAGTCCATTCAGTCACTCAGTTGTGTCTGGCTCTTTGCAACACCATGGACTGCAGCACGCCAGGCTTCCCGGTCCATCACCAACTCCCAGAGCCTGCTCAAATGCCTGTCCATCGAGTTGGTGATGCCAATCCCATGCAAGGTTCGGTGCACACTCCCAAACCACATGTGAGCACAAAGACCTGGCCCAGAAAGAGGAGCATCGTTGGGAAGAGGAAAGCCCCAGAGAGGGGCTTTTGGCTCTGCTCCCACGAGGCCCAGGAGTTTCTGCAGCCTCAAGATACCCCTGTGTTGTTGAATAAGCTTCCTTTCATTCGAGGTATTCTGAGTGGGTTGGTGCTTCTTGCAAATAAAAATATTCTGAGCAGAACATACGCCATTCATCAAAACACTTTTCAGTTAAGAGTCTAGGATCTAATAGGGAAAGATGAGTTAGTAAAAGAAGTCGAAGAAACTGTTTGTGAAGATGTTCTCCACCTTGGCTGAGCAAGACAGGAGGGCAAAGAGGAAGCCCAAGGAAAGCAAAGACAGATGGATCAGATTTTATAAAAACGTTTAGAGGTTAAGAATCTGCCTTGCAATGCAGGGGACGTGGTTTCGATCCCTGGTCAGGGATAACATCCCACTTACTGTGAAGCAACTAAGTCCGTGTGCCACAATTAAGACCCGACACAGCCAAATAAATAAATTAAAAAAAGAAAACAACTGTTTAGAATCGCGTATGTCAAAAAGCACATCTATGTTCAGAGCAGCATTATTCACAATGGCCAAGACGCAGAAGCAATGTAAGTGATGATCAAGGAATGAATAGACAGGACTTATGCTGAGTGAAACAAGCCAGTCACTAAAAGACAAACAGTGTATGGTTTCACATACAGGAGGTGGCTAGAGGGGTGAAATTCATAGAGACACAAAGTCAGGTGATGAATGCCAGGCCCTGGAGGTGTGGGAATGGGCAATTGTTTAATGGGGACAGAATTTTCATTTTCCAAAATGAATAAGCTCTAGAGACGGAAGGTGGTAGCAATTTGCATGATAATGTGAGTATACTTAACATTTCTGAACTGTACACTTAAGAATGGTTAAAATCATAACTTTTATGTTGTGTATCTGCCCATAATTAACAATTAAAAAACAATAGCTTAAGTGTACATAAAAAAGTTCCTGTGAATAAAAAAGAGATAAACTTTCTCAGGAGAAGGCAAAAAAAAAAAAAAACAAAACCCAAAAACAAACAGGCTGTGGACATGAACAGGCAATTCAGAAGAGAGGTATCCATGAGGTTGAAAAAGAGTTGGACATGACTTAGCTACTTACTAAAACAACAACAATCTCTTTAGGGCAATTAGTGATGTAACTGACATAAGATATGATAAGATATTTAAAACATGCACCTCTTTCCACTTAGTTATTCCACTCATAGCAATCTATCTAAGGGAAATAATTACAGACACAGCAGAGATTTATGTATAATGATTATCATCACAGTATTATTTATAATAGTATCAAATGAGAACCAAGCTCAATGTGATTAATGGGGGGAGGGGGGCTTAAATAAATCATGTCACTTCCCAAGGCTGGATGCCATGGAGTCCTTCAGTGTGATCTTTTGAAGAGTATTTTCATTCTGTGGAAAATTCTCATGAAGTAACATTATAACACCTTTGTAAGGAAAAAAAGTGGGGTGGGGGATACGCACGAGGTTGCTCTCAGAAGGTTTACTGGGATTATGAGTCATTCTCTGTCCTCTTCTGTGTTCCCAGGTAAAGAATCTGTCTCCAGTGTGGGAGATCTGGGTTCAATCCCTGGGTCGGCAAGGTCCTCTGGAGAAGGAAATGGCTACCCACCCCAGTGGGGGCTTCCCAGGGGGCTCTAGTGGTAAAAGAACCCGCCTGCCTGTGCAGGTAGATGTAAGAGATGAGGGTTTGATCCCTGGGTTGGGAAGATCCCCTGGAGGAGGAATTGGCAACCCGCTCCAGTATTCTTCCCTAGAGAATCCCATGGACGGAGGAGCCTGGCGGGCTACAGCCCACTGGGTCACAAAGAGTCAGACACGACTGAGTGACTAACACTTCTGTGTTTTTCAAACTTTCTTTCATGGACAGGTATTTCTTTTATAATCCAAAATACTCTATATTAGAAAAAAGAGTACATTTCGACGGGAGGGGCTTACTATGAAATGGAGCAGAAAAAGTCATAATGCAAGATGGGGTCGCCCACAGCATCATCTAACCACCTTGGGCCTCCAAATCTGGGCAGTATCTCTGCTTCTTGTTCTCTTCCCTTCTCTCGCACCAGCAGAGAGGGAGGGCAACAACCCTACTCCAGCCAGGTCCCTGCAGCCTTCACACTCCTAAACCTGGAAAAGCCAGCCTTCACACCCCTAAACCTTCTTCTCTTTCCACAAAGATGGGCTTTCCTGGAGTG
The DNA here is from genome assembly GCF_019320065.1 of Cervus canadensis. NCBI lineage: Eukaryota > Metazoa > Chordata > Mammalia > Artiodactyla > Cervidae > Cervus > Cervus canadensis. The sequence continues at coordinate 30,493,892 of NC_057386.1, forward strand.
ACATTTAAAGGAACAGAAGAAGATTGACACGAGCCCCACCCTCACCCAGTAGGGATGACTTCTCTGCAACTTTAAGGGGACACCACGGGGGCTTGGGTACTGAATCAGCAGCTGGTGTGCCGCTCTCCTTGAATGAACAGGGGATGCTGTGAGTCAGTGGCTCGCCCGCGGTGGTCCTCCACCCACAGGCTGCTTCAGGACCAGTGCGCGCTGGACAGATGGACACAGACCCCACAGCTGTCCGCCAAGGGGAAGAGGCCGCCCGATTTTCTGCTCATTTAGGGGCAATTAGCCATCAACCCCCTCGTCTCCTTGAGTGTGAACTTTAAATAAGATGTTCCAGCTGAAGTGGGGAGAGGAAGCAGCTCTGCTGTGACTGGGGAGAGAATAATTGTGTTGGATGTTTGCATCTGCTCAACAGCAGCTCTGGGAGCCGGCTTCACGCAAGTGAGACAGTTGGAGGAGGGGAGTCTTGGGGAGCTGGGCTGGAGGCAGCTGTCTTCACCCCGGCTGATGGCGCAGGGCTTCGGGCATCCCTTCTAACTCACGTGATGTGGATAAGGCAGACTGGTGCCCGAGCCTCTGAAAGTCCCAAGGGCAGAGTTGTTGTTGTTTTGGTTGCTCTGTTGTGTCCAACTCTGTGCAAGCCCGCTGACTGTAGCCTGCCAGGCTTCTCTGTCCGTTCGATTTCCCAGGCAAGAATACTGGAGTGGGTTGCCATTTCCTTCTCCAGGGGATCTTCCTAAACCAGGGACGGAACCCGTGTCCCCTTCATTGGCAAGTGGATTCTTAATCACTGGACTATCAGGGAAGTCCCAGCCTCATTTTCAAAGTTAAAAAAAAAAAAGTCAATTTTGGAATAAAAATAGCAAAAATTAGACCAGCAAAGAGAAGCCCACACCTGGGTTTCCAGTTGGGAAGGGCCTCGATTTGGTGGAAGGACGTCTCAGGATAACAAACAAGCCCATCTCAGGCCTTCAGGGCTTGAGGACAGATGGGCCTGCAAAGGGCGCTCGGCTCTGATTCTCCCTAAGCTCTGGGTGCAGAGGCCTGGAATGCAGGCTCTCCACCGGCCTTTCTGTGTTTTAACCCTAATGTGTTAATAGTTAAGTGCTTGATACATGACACTCCCTGTAATTATTTGAATTTAATGGGAATTAATGCCTCGGCTAGGAACCCCTTTCTCTGGGGTGGGTGAAAGGGAAGGTGCGTGCCCGCATGCTTAGTTGTACAGTCGTGTCCGACTCTTGGCGACTTGTGGACGGCAGCTCTCCAGGCTCCTCTGTCCATGGGATTCTCCAGGCAAGAGTACTGGAGTGGGTTGCCATGCCCTCCCCCAGGGGATCTTCCCAACCCAGGGATCAAATCGGCGTCTGCTCTGTCTCCTGCATTGGCAGGTGGATTCGTTACCCGCCCAGCAGTTGGGGAAGCCCTAAAGTGGGGAGTAGGTATCTTTTCATTTTGCTCCAAATCACGACCCTCCTTGGTTTCCTAATAAAGCCAGCTGCTCGGACTTTTAAAGAAATTTCTGTGATTAAACGTATTCATATTGGAAGGCTCAATGGCGCACGGACTGGAAAGAAAGAGAGCCTTCAGTGCTATTTCATTTAAAAATGGCCATTCTGTTTCCGGAGAGAAGGGACAAATGTGGAAATGGCTGTGTGAGGGTACGGGACGCACGTGCCTACAAACAAGGCAAGACCATCTGGTCCCATTAGCTGCCGTGCCCTCCGACCTGCACCCCGCGGACTGACTCGCAGCTGCCTTGGCTGGTGTGTGAGCGGCTCTGGGCCTCTCCAAGGCTTCCGGGGGCACACTGGAGGCATGACAATAGAGCTGGGTTGTGCCTTGTTAATTTCCTCCATGCCTCTCTGACCGAGAGTGTGGAGGACAGGACAAGGAGTAGGAGGCCCCCTGCATGGTGAAGGTCCTTGCTGAGAGGAGAAGGAGGGGTCCTGGGAGGATCCCCGCTGCCCCCCAGTCTCCACACCGTGCGGTGGGAGGATTTGTTGAAGAAAACCAGGCAGAGGGAACACCTTGCTGCCCAAGGTGAGGTCCTTAGAGCACCAGCATGGTCATCACCTGGGAGTTTGTTGGAAATACAGAATCTCCGATCCAGAACTACTGAGTCAGAACCTGTATTATTTAAAAAAAACAAAAAAACAAAAAACCCCAACTTTTTTGAGACCGTTTTTGAACCATTTTTAAGAGTCTTTATTGAATTGGTTATCATATATTGTTTTGTGTTGTTTTATGTTCTGGTTTTGTGGCCCTGAGGCATGTGGGATCTTAGTTCCCCAGCCAGGGATCGAACCTACACCCCTGCATTGGAAGGTGAAGTCTTAACCACTGAACTGCCAAGGAAGTCCCCAGAAAATTTGAATGAGGTCCTCGGGTGATCCTTAGGCACCTTGAAATGTGAGAAGCACTGAAATGTAGAGCAGGGATTCTATACTGGAGTGATTCTGCTCCTCCAGACGACATTTGTCAATTTCTGGAGACAACTGTCAATGTCTGGAGACATCCCTACTCATCACAATGGGGGTGGGGGTGCCCTGGGTAGGGGCCAGAGATATCGACAATATCTGGCAATATACAAGACCAGACCCTCAACAACAAAGAAGTACCCAGTCCAACATGTCTAAGTACTGAGGTTGAGAAATCCCTGGGTTCGAGAGTTTTCTTAGGAAAGGGAAAAATACACTGCGATCTGTTCTCTTTCTCTGTGTTTCTTGCAGTTCACCTGAAATCGTTACTTAAACATGAATTTATCCAACATGCCCAAGACAACTCTATAACCAGATGTCTCTTTCCAGCATCTGGTCCCAGAAGGCAGGAAGGCTGTCTTCCATTTCAAAGCAACATCAAAATCTAAATTATGAGCAGATAAATTATCTTTCCTCCATTCTCCAAAGCATCTGTCTTTTCCTTGTGTTTATCACGGTGCCCTCTGAGTACCCGCATGACAATGTGGGGGGGTCCCTGTGGCTTTGGGCAGACTCTAAGGCTTGGTTTTTGCTAAAGCTGGAGGATGAACTGTATGAACTCAATTTCTGTATCACCTCTATCCAGGGACATGCCTTACTTGTTGGTTGGGGTCACCAACACCGGCATAAGCCCTGAAGCCAGTTTTCTGTTCCAGATGGTGAGGACCCTTTTCAAGGTCAGATTCTCAAGGAACCAAGCCAAGGTCCTCACCAGGTATCTAATCGGTCATCAATTTTATAGATTCTTCCTTCTTATATCTCGGCTCTATGCCCCTTCCCCCTAAGCCTCTCTTGCATGCGTATATGTGTGTTCAGTTGCTTCAGTGGTGTCTGACACTTTGCAGACTCCTACGGACTGTAGCTCGCTAGGCTCCTCTGTCCATGGGATTCTCCAGGCAAGAATACTGGAGTAGGTTGCCATGCCCTCCTCCAGGGCATCTTCCCAACCCAGGGTTCAAATCAGCAACTCTTGCGTCTCCTGCCCTGCAGGCAGATTCTTTACCGCTGAGCCACCAAGGAAACCCCAATCCTCTCTTCAGTTCAGTTCAGTCGCTCAGTCATGTCCAACTCCTTGCGACCCCATCAATCACAGCACGCCAGGCCTCCCTGTCCATCACCAGCTCCCGGAGTTTACCCAAACCCATGTCCATCGAGTCGGTGATGCCATCCAGCCATCTCATCCTCTGTCGTCCCCTTCTCCTCCTGCCCCCAATCCCTCCCAGCCTCAGGGTCTTTTCCAATGAGTCACCTCTTCGCATGAGGTGGCCAAAGTACTGGAGCTTCAGCTTCAGCATCAGTCCTTCCAATGAACACCCAGGACTGATCTCCTTTAGGGTCTGAAGGAGATCAATCCTCTCTTACTGCACCACTAAAATATTGTGCCTACTGTTTTTTCTGTCTTTAGTCTAACCCCTCTCCTTATTTAATCATCATAGAGTGACCAGAGAAATCTTTCTAGCATATAAATCTGGTCATATCACTCCCTTATTCGAAATGCCTTATTGGTTTCTCACTGACAAAAGGATAGATGCCAAATTCCTTAGCATAACATAAAATATTATTCTGCCTTCACCTCCTGTCCTGCTTATCTTTGAATATCCAAATGCTAATGTCATGTGTACTGGTCTGAAAACAATGATACTATCTTGAGTGTCTCTACATACTGTTCCATGTTTTTTTCTTTTTCCTAGGAGATCTGCTTCCCAAAGCGCCTACACAGGAAAATTCTACTCATCCTTCGTGTGTCAACTCGAGCACCACCTCCTCTGTGAAACCTACCCTAATCCTTCCAACAGATACAATTTTTCTGCCCTTTCATCTTTTCTTAACCATGTCCTATAGCTATTTCCACTGCTGCAAGCAGAGTGGTCTTTTTCTAAAGAGCAATTCTAATCAAGTTTCCCTTCTCCCGATCAGTACCAACGATTTCCGAGGACAGCAAATTCCATGTGTCTGTTATCATATCTTGGTGATGTTATATTTCCTCTTTTGATAAACCCTGATGTTTGGAACAGTTCTCACTCACAGGATCCACAGTCTCATGATTTTCAGATTCTGATCATGTCCTGCCCTGACCTTTGTCTTTCCCAAACTGAAGGACATGCTTGTCTCCACATGGCAATCCCCAATCTCCATTCCATCAATTATTTTCACGTTCTTCCTTCTTGATTGGTGGTAACCAGAGCCACATAGAGCTGCTTAGCAGACAATGAGTAATAATTGTGAAAAAAAGAGGACGTGGTTTCAGTAAGTCACTAGTTATCATGTTGGGTAGGAAAGCAAATGTGGGGAAAAAAATTGTAAGAAAATTTCACTAGACGAGCAAAGTACATTTGAGCTCTACTTTTGACCCCTCTGAGTCTTGTAGGGCTCCATTCACATCTGTTAAGAGAAGGCCCAGGATTCCCTGGTGGTCCAGTGGTTAAGAATCTGCCTGCCAGTGGACACGACATGAGTTTGATCCCTGGTCCTGCAAGATCCCACATGCCTCAGAGCAACTAAGCCCGTGTGCCACTCGAAGCCCACTCCCCCTAGAACCTGTGCTCCGAAACAAGAGAAGCCGCTGCAATGGGAAGCCCTCACACCACAACTAGCAAGTAGCCCCCACTCGCCTAAACTAGAGAAAGCCGGTATGCAGTAACGAAGACCCAGTGCAGTCAAAAATAAATAAAGAAAATTGTTTTAAAAAAAAGAATTATTTTTTAAAAAGAGAGAGACTGAGAAAAAGAGAAGGGCCAGGGAAGGGAGTTTTAACCCTGAGTTCATCCAAGTTCCATGCTTGTTTATATTGACTTTCCACATGCTTCCTTTCGGTGTGTGTGTTTTTTTTTTCCCAGCCATGCCATACAGCTTGCAGGAATCTTAGTTCCCCCACCAGGGATTGAACGTGGGCCCTTGGCAGTGAGAGCATGGATTCCTAATCACTGGACTGCCTGGGAATTCCTGTGATTCTACAGGCTTCCTTTTCACCTGCCTCAAAGCTACTGATTTGAAATCTTTCATTTGAATAATCACTACTTTTTTTTTTTTTACTTTATTCTATTACTTCTTTTCCATCAGTTATCAGACTAGCAGACAATTGAAGCTGACTAACAGTCAGAACACTGCTGAGACCTTTGGAAAGCCCTGGATCTTTGTAAACAAAGCAGCTGCCTTTACATAAAGACCTGCGAATCCCCCTAGGATGCTTAACTAGGGACTCAGCCCAGGGAGGCACAGTCGCTGGCATTTACAGTCTCCTTCCAAAGTGTTGCCCAATAAAATCCACACCAGAAATAGCTTGCATTGTTACCATGGAGGTGGGTGACAAAAGCCTGACTCCAAGGACTCTGTGCCAACCAAGCACAGACAACAATGCCAAATAATTCTGTACTGGTGTATTTACTCCAAAACGAGGAATTTGAGAGGTGTTAACCTGCGAGGCTATAGCCACAAGCTGATAGTGTCCTTCTGAGCCGATCGGAGCTACAACTTGAACAAAATGATGTAGAGAGACAATTAGCTTAGGGACAGTTCTTTAAAAAACAAAACAAAACAATTAATTAGTTTATTTATTTATTTTGGCCATGCTGAATCTTTGTTGCTGCACTTGGGCTTTTCTCTAGTTTCGGCGAGTGGGGGGCTCCCGTCTAGTTGTGGTAGGAGGGCTTCTCTTTGCCTCGGCGTCTCTTGTTGCAGAAGCACAGGCTCTAGGGGATGTGGCTTCAGTATTTGCAACCCATGGGCTTAGTTGCTCCACGGCATGTGGGATCTTCCCAGACTGAGGATCAAACCTGTGTTCCCTGAATTGGCAGGCAGATTCCTGTTACTGGACCACCAGGGAAGTCCCTTAGGCACGGGTCTGTTGACGATCCGTGATGGAGAGATGTGAGGGAGGATCTGTGGCAGTTCAGTTACTCCGTGGTGTCCAACTCTTTGCAACCCCGTGGACTGCAGCAAGCCAGGCTTCCCTGTCCTGCACCATCTCCTGGAGCCTGCTCAAACTCAAGTCCATTGAGTTGGTGATGCCATCCAACCATCTCATCCCCTGCCGCCGCCTTCTCTTCCTGCCCTATGGGGTGGTACTGCTGGCAGAATTATCACGGCCAGCCAAGGTTTTATACATCTTTGCAAAGCATAAACAACACAGACGTGTCTGGCTGACAGTGTGCTTTTTCAGTGGCATAAAATTTAACCAAAGGCTCCCAAGCCACACAGGACCTTCAGCTCCTCTGGGAGCGCGGTACAGAGCCCCTTTCTTCCTAACGTCTCAGTCCCCATGAGAGATCAGTGCACCTAATCCTCAGCCTCTGGCACCCCTACTAGTGGAAGCCAGATGGGTAGGAGGAGCCAGAAAACGATGGCCAAGTGTCCCGATTTCAGTTCTGTTATTTATTTCTGTGTTTGCTCAACTCTTTTCATCAGTGTGAAGAATGAGATAATTATGTGGTTTGGAAATGAGCACTCTTGATACAAACATGAAATATATATTCTATTTTACTACTTAGGATCTTGAGCGTTAAAATATACAGATTGGGTAGACTGCTAAATATAGGCCCCAAAGGAACTATTTCTTTAAAAAGGAAAAAAAAAAATGAGAAAAAAAAAAAAAAAGAAAGCTTGATCAGATGTTGCTGAGTACCAACAGAATAAAAGGAATAAAACTTCATTCACCATTTCAGATCAACAGTGAGGGGGCCCCCACTGGGATCACAGAATATGTGAAAAGATGGGATTTCCCTGGTGGCCCAGTGGTTAAGACTCCAGGCTCCCAATGCAGGCGGCCCGGGTTCGATCCCTGGTCAGGGAACTAGATCCCATATGCTGCAACTAAGAGAATGCATGCCACAACTGATAAAAAAAAGAAGAAAAGAAAAGATTTCATGTGCTGCAACTAAGACCTGGAGCAGCTAAATAAATGAATAAATTTTTTAAAAATGAATATGTGAAAAGAAATTACATATTTATTTAATTAACTGGTTGTATTGTTTATTTTTTTTTAACTCAGAGGGTGATAAGTGTCATTAACTAACCAAGAATTGTCAAGAAGTTGCCTTTGGGAGACCTGCTTTAACAATAGAACAAATATTTATAGTTGGCATATCCCTGATGGTGCATGGTTATTGTTAAGTTCCTAAGAATCATGTATGTTCTCTTAAGGAGCTATAATATCCCTTTCCTTGTTTATATAAACAAATAACTCAACAAATTCTTTTTTATTCCCATGAATAGGGCAAAGCTAAGCTTCAGCCAAGCTCTTGTCCAGACCTTTACAAATGTCAAAGCAACAGGGCCCAATTAAATGCAGTTTCATCATCTCAATGCGTGGACGAAAGCGGGGCTGGTTAATTCATCTAGAACACACTTCTTAAGTGCTACTATAAGCACTGTATACTAAAGCACTGTTTACAGAATCACTCTGTTCTGCAAACAACATAGAATTTTACATCCTGTTAAGGATCACTGATTAGCTCTGCTAGACTGAAAACAATCTTGCTTACTCTCAGAACTTAGCTCTGAGTTTTGGTTTCACACAATTCCATGTATCTCTCCTTCTATGTTCAGTCAGTTGGTGAAAAAAGGGAGGAGTGGGTGATGGGGGCCAAGTCCCCCAAGCTCCAGGCTAGATGCAGCATTGAGCATCCTCTGCTGCTACCCGATAGGGCTCTTAAGGAAAGGAGTCCACGTTCCCCTGGGGCACAGCTCTCTCTTCTCTGAATCCCTTTCCGTCTTTGTCGATGGGTTCTAGACCTCTCCTCTGGGTACCTACACCACTTTGATTTTCTTTACCACTTGCTCCTCCTTTAGAATCTGATTGGGTTTGATTTCTAGATACAGTTCACTTTCTTTTTGATCTCAAGGCAGTTTAACTTAAGATTTCCGAGCTACTGTTTTCTCATCTATGAAGTGGACATAATAAGATCTAGTTTATAAAGTTGTGAGCATTATGATAACAATATGTGGGGCATATGTCATCTAGGTTCTGGCGCCTGTTAGGTTGTCCCTCAGAGGTACAATTGCACATGCCTTCCCTAAAGTTACCACGTGACCTGCCTGGCTGGAAATCTGAAGGCCTATCCTCAGCCATTTACTTTTTTTTTTTTTCACAAAGATTTTTTCATGTGGACCATTTTTAAAATCTTTATTGAGTTTGTTACAATATTGCTTCTGTTTTATGTTTTCATTTTTTGGCCTCATGGCATATAGGATCTTAGCTCTTCAACCAAGGTTCAAACCCACATTCCCTGCATCATAAGATGAAGTCTTAACTCCTCTACTTCCCCACCAGGGAAGTCCAGTCTCCCTGCTGACCACCCTGGCTTTTCTCGGCCATCCTGGTTCTCCCTTTCTGTCTGCCCCTGCTTTATCAGCTACACTATTTCTTTCTGCTTTCCTCTTGCCAACATCGGTATCCCTCCAGGCTCAGACCTCACTCCTATGCTTGTATTCCATGTTTCCCCCCTAAAAGAAGACACACAACTCTTCATTCCAGCCCTGTCCTCTGTCCTCAGTTAATTCCTACTTTCCTACTCCTTGTGACCATCTATACACTGAAGGTACATCACCACCATCTTAAACTCATCATGTATGTGTGTTCACATACATGAACTTGAAGGTTATAATATGATTTAAGTTGCAGTTTAACCTTTACAACCATGCAATGCAGGTGCCTATAAGCTCCATAAAACGGAAAGATTCCACTCTTCTCGGAGAATAACTCATTACCTCAACTGATCTATGTCACCTAAGTACTCATGAGAATATCATCAGTTTATTGACTACATGATGAGTTATTATTGAATACCAAGGAGTATATCAATTTGTTACGTAAAATTATATGTGAGTATTCATGAATAGGTCAGCATCAGTATACTGAGTAGATCACTCGGGCTCAAGTAAACATTTTTACTCTCCTTTTAAACATTTTTTGGCTGTACCATGCAGCATGTGGGATCTTAGTTCCCTGACCAGGATGGTACTCACAACCCACACCCCCCTGCAGTGGAAGTTGAGAATCTTAACCACTGGACCGACCTGGAAAGTCCCAAACATTCTACTCATTATGTCAAGTGATAAACTCTTATGGGCATAAGTGATAACTATTTTATTGTAACAAAAATATTATTCTAGACCACAAAAGACAAGCACAGAACGGTGTACTACTTGGGGAAATTACTTTTAGTTTTCTCTATCTCCAGAAATACTGATCTATTAGATTACCACAGACTATTCCATCTCAGGATGGATCAACAGTTTACTAATCTAGAATTTCCAGTGCTCTCAAACAGACTCATATTTTCAAAGCAAAATTAATGTTTCAAGCAATCATCTAGCTTTGAATCTCTGAGAGCTCATTTTAAATGGTTCTTTGGATCTTAAAATGATTTCGGAGAGGTAAAACTTCTTAGATATTTCTGGATATAGAAAACCCTTCATATAAAACTAGCAAACCAAATCCAGCAACATATAAAAAGGATTATATACACAATGACCAAGTGGGATTTACCCCAGAAATTCAAGGTTTGTGTAACATCTGAAAATCAATTAATGTAATATGCCACATCATATTAAAGAAACAAGACCAAGAACCCACACGATCATCTAACAGATACAGAAAAAAGCATTTAACAATATCCAACACCCTTTCAAGATAAAAAAACTCTTCCCAAACTAGGAATAAAAGGGAACATAATCACCTGATAAAGAACATTTTTAAAAAACTCACAGTAACATTATACTTAAGGATAAAAGACTGAATGCTTGCCCCCTAGGATCAGAAATAAGATATAATGTACACTCGTAACATACATTGTACTGGAGATTCTACCCATGACAACTAGACAAGACAAAGAAATAAAAGGCACCCAGATTGAAAATAAAGAAATTAAACCATTTCCATATGACATGATCTTGTATAAAGGAATCCACTAAAAAGACTACTAGAACTGATAGATGAATCCAGCAAAAATGCAGGATATAAGATCAACATACAAGAATCAACTGCATTTCATGACACTAGCAACTTTGACCTTTGGGCAAGTTGTTTAACATTTCTGAGCCACTGTTTCCTCAAATAATCTGAAAATAAAATTTTAAAAATCAATTTAGTTTATAATAATATCAAAAATAATAAATTTAACAAAGAAATGTACAAAGTTTACCCTGAAAACTACAAATACTGTAGAAAGAAATTAAAGAAGACTTAGATAAGTAGAGAGACATCCTAAGTTTAGGGCCCGGAAGACTTAATATTGTTAAAATGGCCACATTTCCCAAACTGATTACAGCTTCAGTGTATCTCCTATCAAAATTCCAGCTAACTTTTATTTTTTAAAAATGAAGACCTTTCTTTAAAATACATGTGAATATGCAAGTAAGCCAGAATAGCTAACCCAATACTGAATGAATTATAAAAGAAAAAGTTGAAGGACTTAGACTTCCCAGTTTCAAAACATTATAGAGCAGCAAATGAGACGGTGTGATACTAGGAAAGAATTCAGAAATAAATCTTTACATTTATGGCCAACTGATTTTCAACAAGATGTCAAGAAAATTATATAAGGGAAAAATACTCTTCAATAATAAATGGTGCTGATACCTCTGGATATCCACATTCCATTCAGAAGAATGAGGTTGGCTCAGAAACCTGAATAAAAAAGCTACAACTATAAAACTCTTAGAAGAAAATACAGGAGTAAATCTTAATGAGCTTGCACTAGGCAAAGGCTTCTAAGATACAAAACCAAAAGCACAAGCAACAAAAGAAAAAAGAGATAAAATATATTTCAGCATGTTTAGAGACTTTTGTATTTCAAAAGACAGCCTCAGAAAAGTTAAAAGGCAACACACAGGATGGGAGAAAATATTGGAAATCCTACATCTGATAAGGGACTTATATCCAGTTCATAAAACCCCTTTCAACTCAGAAATAAAATGACAAATAGCCCAATTAAAAAAATAGACAAAGGATTTAAAGATTTATTTCCAAATAAGATTTGTTTCTAACTTAGATATACAAATGGCTAATAAGCATACAAAGAGATGCCCAATGTCATACGCCACTGGGAAAATGCAAACTGAAGCTGAAATGAGACACTACCCACCAGGACACAATGATCAAAAGGACAGATTAACAGCAAATATTAAAGAAGATGTGGAGAAATCAGAAATCTCACTCACTGCTGCGGATACAGCCACCTTGAATAGCAGTTGAACTGTTCCTAAAAATGTCAATGACAGAGTTCTGTAGGACCCAGCGATTCCAATCTCTTTTATCTACATTTGGGAATTGAAAGCTATAAGCATGCTCAGCTGCTCAGTTGTGTTCGGCTCTTGGCGACCCCCTGGACTGTAGCCTGCCAGGCTCCTCTGTCCATGAGATTCTCCAGGCAAGAATACTGGAGTGGGTTGCCACTTCCTCCTCCAGGGAATCTTCCCAACCCAGGGATGGAACCCGTGTCCCCTGCATTGGCAGGCAGATTCTTTACCACTGCGCCACCTGGGAAGCCCAATTGAAAGCATGTTCACACAAGAAGCTGTTCACAAATGTTCATAACAGCATTATTAATACAAGCCCCAAAGTTGAAACAACCCAAATGTTCCTCAACTGACAAATCAATAAAGAGCAGTGTATTTATACAATGGAAGATTCTTGGGATGAACTCGGAATGCATTATGTGAAGGGAAAGAAGCCATTCACAAAAGACTTTGTATTGCTTGAATCCATTCATAGGAAAGTCCAGAATGGACAAATCTATATAAAGACAGAAACCCTAGGACTGGAAGGAGGGGAAGCTGGAGGAAATGGAGAAAGAGATTGCTAATGGGGACGAGGTTTCTTCGGGGAGTAAAGGAATTGTTCTAAAGTTGACCGTGGTGACAGCTCAACTCTGAATATATTAACCACTGAATTATCCACTTTCAATCAGAGAACTGTATCTTGATAAAACTGTTTTTAAAAAATGCTGGAGACCTTATTTACCCATCACATCAAATCTGCAGAGTCAAAACCAGCATCTGTTGCCAAAAAGATTTGATAGAAGATGCTGAGAGGATTATTTCTTTTAAATTATGGGGGTGGGGAGTGTAGAATTGAAGTCTGGGACACTGATTGGTGGTACTATGGCCGGAAATGCTAAAATCCTGCCCCATCCCATCTACCCTTCGATTCCATACGAGTGGGGCTCGAGATGCGTACATGGAGAAAAGGCACTGCTTTATTAAGTGGGCTGATGCCAGAAGTGGCGCTAGTGGTGAAGATTCCGCCTGCCAATGCAGGGGACGAAAGAGATGTGGGTTCAATCCCTGGGTCGGGAAGATCCCCTGGAGAAGGAAATGGCAACCCACGCTGGTATTCTTGCCTGGAAAATTCCATGACAGACGAGTCTTGAGGACTGTGGTCCATGGGGTTGCAAAGAGGTGGACATGACCTAAGGCATACTCACACACACACACACACCAGAAACCCCATTTTATAAGTCTTTACTAAGCAGGGCTGGAGAAGGAAATGGCAGCCCACTCCAGTATTCTCGCCTAGAGAATCCCATGGAAAGAGGAACCTGGCAAGCTACGTTCCACGCGGTCGCAAGAGTTGGACACAATTTAGCAACTAAATCACCAGTAAGCAGAGCTGAGACTAATCACTGAGCCCAGTGATTCTTCCACTGTGGTTCTCAGACCAGTAGCACCAGCATCACAGGGGAATTTGGGAGACATGCAAATTCTCAGGTCCATCAAGTCTTAAGGAATGAGAAACTCTAGTATGGAGCCCAGTCACACAGGGTTTAACAAGCCCTCCAGGGAATTCTGATACAGCTCAAGTGTGAGGCCCACCGCTTTAGCTTAAAATCGAGGGGACCGAGATCTCTGGATCTCACAAACCCTGGCCAGGTTTCAGCTACAGGAGGGCAAAGAAAATGAAAGCAATGCTTTCGCTTTTATGTGTGAATGTATCAACCATTTCTCACGCCCCACCCCACTTTTTCTCATCCTTCATTTCTGCCCTGGTCGTGACGATGGCAGCTGGCTGGCCGCACACAGGTGTATTTGGAGAGCCTCTCACTGCAGCTGCACCTGGCATCCCTTCTTTCCTGCCTTGGGGCTTTTTGAGCTGTTGTGGGAGCCTGCTCAGCCATTCCAGCCCATGTGCAAATCTGGAGTGAGACGGTTTAACCACCTCTGAATATGGGATTCGGGAGATAAACGCACCCTGGTTCGGCATCGCACGCAGGCAATTTCAGGGTCCTTTCCTATGTTCTCAGCAGGACCGAGTTCCCATTATCCACAGTTATCACCAGTTCATTAACCACTGGATTAGCTTTCTCGCCTTCCTTGTTTATTCTCTCAATCCTCCACCCATTAGGATCATGTCCCCAGATGAACCACCCCATGTAAACCCTGGCTTCAGACTCTGCTTTCTGGAAGGACCCAGGCTAAGTCACCGAGCCTCGTGAACATTAGATAAAAATGCCCAGCACTCGCACCAATTGTATCAGCTCCCTGCCTTCTAAAGAGGACCCAGGAAATTGATTTGGAGGCTGAGCCCGGCTTGAGACAAGGAGGGGAGGGCTCTTCTCTCCCTCTTGCAGATGCTACGTCAGGATGACGCACGGTTTTCAGTTACTATCCTAAATAAATTATTAATTTGGCTCCAAGCTAGAATCACAGACGAGCTCTAGGAGGGAAAAGAGGAATTTGAATGAGTCGAGAGTTCCAGCCGTGTGAGTCTAGGCACGCTTTCGTAACCAGGCGTAAAGTCAGATCCTGTGTTCTGTCCTCTGCCGCTCACAATGTGGGTGGGGGCACTTCGTTCTCCCGGGTCTGTTAAGTGAGAGGCTTCGACAGGAGGCCCCAAGGTTCTCACCCAGCCCCAGCTGCCCCGGTTCTGTTTCCAGAGAGATGTGGAAGGCACAGAGCTTGAAAAATACATCGGAAATGGGGCAAGGAGTGTCCTCAAAACCAGCATCAGAGTGGTGCTTGCTCGGCAAGGTGAACTTTCCAGAAACACGACCTTCTTGTGGCATTCACAGCCAGGATTTGTGGCCCACTCCTGCATGGAACAGCCCTTCAATAAATGTTTCTGCCCGGAATGTGTCTCTTCCCAAGGGAAAAAAAAAATATTAATAGGGCTGTATGGTGGGGATGGTGGGGTTGATGGTGACCTCCAGGAGGACTTGCGCCAGGGGGCTCTTTCTGGGACTGCTGCTGCTGGGGTCTCCATCCCCATGGTGAGCTGCTGCCAACCCACGCCTCCACAGGAGATCCTCCAACACTAGCAGGTACTATCTGGCTCTTACTAAGCAATCCTGTCTGGATTGGGACTCAAGAAAACAACACAAGATATGTGAAAAAGTCACTTGTTCTGTATGTACCCAGTCGTGCAAATGGGCAAGGGGTGTCCCGGGTACAGTTCATCCTGATCCAAGACTGAACAGCAAGTGACAGCAGGACCAGACCCCCCGATGCCCAACCCCGTGTGGTTGCCAGGACGTTGCAACCAGGTGGTTGTCAGTCACCACGCGAGCATTCATCCCCAAATCTGAACCTCACCTAAATGCCTTCGAGGGCTCTTCCCTCTGCCATTCAGAACATGACTTTAAAAAATGGAGAACATTGTGGATTCTTTGGCTTTCAAAAAAAATTAACAAAATTCCTATCAGAATCCAGGTCCATCTTAGACTCTAGGAGGTGGGGGATTGGTTGTTTCTTTTGGGGGTGACCCCATAACCTGTACTCACTAGTACAGAGATATTACTCCTCTGCTGATAGGGAATGAGGTTTTGAAAAATCATCTGTGTCTGTGGAACGTCCCTCTATTCTGCCTTCATCATCAGAGATCACATCTTGGACACTGACGGTCAACTCTGAGTCCTTCTTCCTCCCCGAATCCCCAGCACCCCAGCTGGGCCTGGCCCTTCAATGGGCTGAGAGCTGTCCAAGCCTTGGGCACTCTTCTTCTTCCACTCTCTCCCCCCAGATCTCAGCATCCTCGTGATGGATGGCTCGCCCTCCCCTCACAGGCTGCCCCTCCCAGAGGATTTTGGCTCTTCAGTGAGTTAATATTTTATGGCTTAAGGCTGCAGCGCTGTGGATCCAGCCTTTCTGGAAGAGACCTCGGCCTCTCTGGGCCCTGCGGTGGCTGCAGGACCTCTGGGGTGGCGGTGGGGGTGGTGGGTTCTGGAGTTGGCAAGGAAAGAACAAAGGAGGAAGGGAGTCCCCACTCCTGCAGTGACATCAGTGGGGAGCTCATTCAAGAGGCTGGATGACAATTAGCCAGAGAGACAGGACAGTCTGGTGATGCACGCTGGCCTCTTGGAGGCTCTGAGCAGGATGGGAGAGGGTAGAGCCAGCGAGTTGCAGGAGTCCCCAGCCTCCACTCTTCCCCTACGGCTCAGGCTGGCTCAGGACTCCCAGAGCTCTTCTCGACGGCAGGGCCAGGCAGCTGGGGGAGGTGGCAGAGCCCCTCAGGGTGGTACCCACTGCCTGCCCTCCAGAAACACTGGTGGAATGTGGGCTGCGAGGGGGCGGGGGCAGGGAAAGGGAAACCATGGAAGTCACCTCACCCACCCCTATGGCCTCAGGGCCAGCCAGGCTCATAGAACACAGTCCACTGGTTTGTCCTCAGGCATGAACCTTTGGTAACCTGCATCTGGGCCCCGAGACTCTCACTTCCTGATGGGTAGTCTGGGGCTCAGCACCCTGCTGCCCTCAAATCTATTTCTCTTTATTCTAGACTCAGTAAGGACTGCTGTATGCTTAGTCACTCAATTGCGTCTGACTCTTTGTGACCCCATGGACTGTAGCCTGCCAGTCTCCTCTGTCCATGGGGATTCTCCAGGCCAGAATACTGGAGTGGGTAGCTGTTCCTGTCCCCAGGGGATCTTCCCAACCCAGGGATTGAACCCATGTCTCCTGCATTGCAGGCAGATTCTTCACCATCTGAGCCACCAGACTCATTAATACCGCCCCCAGAGGATGTAGCGAATTCATTTTGGGAGAAACCCATGTAAGCAACAGCTCCATCGCTCTTCTTCCTCATGATGGTCTGTTGTTAATGAGATTGCTAAGAGCATCCTATGAGCAAAGGCACCAGGACCACAAAATTGGGGACAGGAAGACCTCGACTATTGGTGGGGCACAGACTCTGGAGCCAGGAGGTTCAGGTTAAAAGTGCAGCACCATCTTAACTTTAAGGTTACTTAACCTCTCTGTGCCTCGGTTTTCTCATTTGTCAAATGGGCCTCACAGAAGTATCTTCTTTATAGGGTTGTTTTGAGGATTCAAAGAGTCAAGACATATGCAGCCGCCACCATCACCACCACCATCATCATCAATCACCATTATTGTTTGTTGTTGTGATAATACCATAGAATGCTGGGGTCATGGGCCCTGAGACAAACCCAGCCTTTGGTCCCCAAAAGACCTTCCCATCCCTGTTGCCTGTATCTGAGTGCATCTCAGCAACCCAGCCAACACCACTCTCCTCCAGGACATGGGGCAGATCAGCTGCCACCATTTACCAAGTCTCATCCACAGGCAAGACTTCGGAGGAGTCTTGGGGCAGCATCCCGCCTGGCTGAGAGCCACACCTGGACCAGCCCTGCTGACCAGCAGTGTTCCAGGGGCCCCAGCCTTTATAACACCACCACCTTTCTTTTTTTTCATTTTTGTCCCCATGAGGACTAGTTGGGACTAGTCCTGGATATGCAGGACTACTGCATATCCAGTAGTCTAGTGAAGTACCCCCAAAGAACCCCATGAGCCCAGCCTTGTTAGGGGACCTTGTTGTAACTGGGGTGTCATCTCTTAGCAACGGACATGATCTTGGAGGCTTTCTGCGCTGGATGGTCTGTAAAGATGATCCCTGCCTTTCCTCTACCTGCACTGTTGACTCCATCAAAATGGAGCATCTGCTTTCCCTCCCCCTGAACCTGGGCTAGCCTCATTACATGGTTGGGGCAACACTGTGAAGCAGAAGCAACACTCTGCTGGGTCTGGTCTGGGCTTTCAGGGGTTTAGAAACTTCACTTTAGCCTTTTCTGGGCTCTTAAGCCACTTAAGGGTGTCTCTGGTGATTCAGACAGTAAAGAATCCACCTGCAATGCAGGAGACCAGGGTTCAATCCCTTGGACAGGAAGATCCCCTGGAGAAGGAAATAGCAACCCACCCCAGTATTCTTGCCTTGAGAATCCCATGGACAGAGGAGCCTGGGGCCCGCAAAGAGTTGGACACAACTGAGTGACTAACACTTTCATTTTCAAGGAAGCTTAAAGAAAGTGAAGTCGCTCAGTCATGTCTGACTCTGCAACCCCATGGACTTTAGCCTACCAGGCTCCTCCCTCCATGGGATTCTCCAGACAAGAGTACTGGAGTGGGTTGCCATTTCCTTCTCCAGGGGACCTTCCCAACTAAGGGATCGAACCCGGGTCTCCCGCATTCCAGGCAGACGCTTTAACCTCTGAGCCAAGGAAGCTTCAGTCAGTACAGCTCGGTCACTCAGTCATGTCCGACTCTTTGCGACCCCATGAATCGCAGCACGCCAGGCTTAGACAGGCTTAAATTTGAATGATGGTATCACAGGAAAGACAAGCCCAGCCCCCAACTACCCTTCCAGCTGATGCAACCATAGAGGTGAGCTCAGGCAAAAGCCATCCAGCAACCTCAGTACTGCAAAAAACAATAACGTGTTGTCTTAATTCACTAAGTCATGGGATTGCCTGTTACCAGCAATAGATAACGGATACACTTCACAAATCCTCAAGCCACTGCCCATTCCCAATCCGTCTGTGCTCAAGCTTATATCCTCACGCTTATGGAATCAAAGAGAATTCACGTGCTCTCAAGGTTTAAAATGGTAAAGGGAGCAACATACAGGCAGGCAAAAGACAGGTACCCAGTTACATTACTTAATTAGCCTGACACAGTTAGAGCAGCAATTAGCTTCTAGCAGGGTGTGCCTTTGTCTCTCTCTTGGGCCTTCTTTACTAGCAACTCTGGAACTTTCCTGACTTTTCTGGCCAGTCCTGTCTTACTTCTACCCAAGCTCCAGCCTGAATATCTTTCTCTGCTTCCTGAACCCACAAGGGCCTTTGAACCCGGGTCCAAAGTCCACATCCCCAAGCCAGAACTTCTCCCTCTCCATGGCCATCAAATACCAAGAGGGAAAAAGTCCTCTGGGCTCCTTCTGGCCAAATCCTTGGACCTCACCCCACTTCCACCTGCATCCTTAATCCCTATACTCTCCTGAAATACAGGGGAGAAGAGGGCTGGGAAGGAATCCTGGCAGAAAGTCTTTCTGGCTGTGGCAGCTGTTAGACTTTTTTATCTTATTGCAGGGTGAGCAGAATATAACTAGATCATACTGTGTAAACATTGAGAGGGCTGCTAATTTTCAGCTATCCCCCAAAACTTTTTAAAATTATTATACACACAAATAAAACATAATTTATGTAGAAAAAAATAGAAACCACAGACCACCTCCCCACAAAAGGGGGTGAATTGCTCATAATCCTATTGAAATAACTCCAGTAAACATTTGGAGATGATTATTCTAGATCTTTTCACTCACATTGAAATAATTATAGTGAAAAAAAATTTGATCATGGTGTGTGTACTAATTCCTAATTTGCTCATTTCATTCAGTATATTAGGAACAGACGTTTGTGTCAACACATACACATGCCAACATGTTTAATGGGATGGGGGCAACTTGGTTCCTCATTATTTTCTACTGTCTGGATGGGACCGTACACATCTGGGGGTTGGTTTTTTTTTTTTTTCACTGAATCCCCTATTGTTGGGTATCTATATTGCCCCTATTTAAAAAAATATTTTAGGAGCCATCACTTGTGGTCCAGTGGTTAAGAGTCTGCCCTTCTACTGCAAAGGGCACAAGTTTGATCCCTGGCTGAGGAACTAAGATTCTGCATGGTGTGGCCGAAAAAAATAAAGAAAAAATATTTTAAACAGTATTGTAAGTAATCCACATCGATGTTTTCACTTTTATGTACCTCATTAAATTAATTCACTAATCCCTGTCATTACACTTTTAAGTTATTCCCAGTTTTTCAATCGTTTAATCAGCTCACCATCTTCATGTTATCTCTTTGCAGTTTCCGTACTAGTTTGTAAGGGAACAAGACTGGCACTGTCTGTTAAAATTCAAAGTCACCCTGAACCTCGAATCACAGAACAACCTATTAAAAGACTAATAAACTTTTCGTTGAAAGCTTTCTGGGATTAAGGGGACTTGCTGAGGAGCCGTGGCTCCAGGATACAGGGTTTAGATTGCTTTTCCACTAGTGGCTGCTTCCTGGCTCATCACTCTGGGGCCAGAGGCCCAAAGAATTACAGTGCTGGGAGGAGGAGGGTGATGGTGACGCCCCAACACCTGCAGAGCATCCCTGCTGGCTCAGACGGTAAAGAATCTGCCTGCAATGAAGGAGACCCAGGTTCAATCCCTGGGCCAGGAAGATCCCCTGGAGAAGGGAATGGCTAGCCACTCTAGTATTCTTGCCTGGAGAATTCCATGGACAGGGGAGCCTGGTGGGCTACAGTCCATGGGGTCACAGATAGTCGGACACAACTGGGCAACTAACACTTTAACTTTTCACAAGATCCTGAACAGCAGAAGGACGCCACCCCACCGCCGAGTCTGTGTGCAGCTGCCAGGGACCGTGTAGCTGTGTCCTCCACCCACTGCTAACCCTGTTACCCACATCAGATGCTGAGTCCAAAAGCATCTATCTCGACACTGCATCTTCCCACATCATTCCTACCTGCACCTGGATGCCAGGTCTCGATTACCCCTTCTTGGGTCATTGCAGTGGTCCCCAGTGGACACCTCTCTTCCAAGAGAGGTGGCCCAATGGCTCTCCATCAGTTCTCTTCCAAGGCTGCCTAAAGCTCAGACTTTGCTACCTGCTGCTCAATCTACGGTCATGAGTAAAAGCGCTTTCCGTAGTGGCCACTGCTGGATGCACCAGTGAATAAACACTGAACCAGAAATCTCTCTGAGCTCTCCAGGAGCTCGGGGAACAGAGGTGAAGCAGTGATGGCTCCTTGTCCTCCAGGAGCCCATTTATAAGAAAGACGGGCAGAGAAGTGGCAGGACAGCAGCGGGATACAACTGTCCCAGAGCCCAGGTAGGAAAGTCACAAGAAGGCATTCAGTGGCACCTCCCTGTCCCTGGCCAAGCAGAGCCAACCTGGAACCCAGAACCCATGGGCTGATTCGCAAAGGAAATCGGAGAGTCTGTGGGGAAAACGAAGGAGTCCTCCCCTCCCTGTGTCTAGATGGAGAAGCCGGGTATCCCAGGAAGAACGCTGGCTCCCTGTCGCTGATAATGTCTCACCCACCACACCACATCTCCAGGCCCCCGTTCACCATGCAGCTGTGACAGACACATCTCAGAGGTGCCAGCCTCACCCGTGAGCATGGCAGGTGTCTGCTTCCCTTACTGCCTTGAGGATTTGCCCAATCACATGTGGGCATGACCCAGAAGAGCCAGGAACTAATGCAGCAGGTACTAGTAACAGCTGGTCAGAGTCCCCCTCCACCCCCCAGGGAAGCTGTCATGGGGCAAGTGCCAACGGTCCCCAGGGGGCAGGAATCCAGCTGTCTGTAGGACAACCTGCTCATCTCCCACTCCTCACTCATCCCCCGGCACACATGCTAAGTCACTCTAGTCGTGTCTGACTCTTTGTGACTCCATGGACTATAGCCCACCTGGCTCCTCTGTCCATGGAATTTTTCCAGGCAGGAATACTGGTTTGGGTTGCCATGGCCTGCTCCAGGCAATCTTCCTGACCCAGGAATCAAACCTGCATCTCCTGCACTGGGAGGTGGGTTCTTTACCACTAGCGTCACATGGGAAGCCCCATCTACCTGGACCCCCTCCCAAATAAATGACCTGAAGCCCACCTCTGGCCTCAGACACTGCTTTGGGGAAAACCTAAACTAGTCTGAGTGTGAGTGAAAGTAGCTCAGTCGTGTCTGACTCTTTGTGAACCCATGGTCTATACAGTTCATGAAATTCTGCAGGCCAGAATACTGGAGTGGGTAGCCTTTCCCTTCTCCAGGGGATCTTCCCAACCCAGGGATCAAACCCAGGTCTCCTGCATTGCAGACAGATTCTTTACTAGCTGAGCCACAAGGGAAGCCCAAATAATGGAGTGGGTAGCCTATCCCTTCTCCAGTGAATCGTCCCGATCCAGGAATCGAGCCGGGGTCTCCTGCATTGCAGGTGGATTATTTACCAACTGAGTTATGAGGGAAAACCTACGCTAAAACGTGCTCTAATCCTCTGTGTGATTTGGGGTCCTTGGGAACCTCTGGGGCTCAGCCTCAGATGGAGGAGCCATGGAGGAAAGAGAAGATAACTCCGCGTGCGTTTAAGTCTGGCTCATCCTTTCTGACTCCACACACCTCCCACCTCACCATATACAGGCTCTGGCTCCCTTGAACTTGAGGAATCCTAGCGTGCTCTTACCACCTCTGCGCTCCTGCCCTGGAGGAAGTTTGCAGACGCTGGAGCAGCTCCCACACGGGTCTGTTTAATGACTTTCTGGAAGACATCAGAGGTGACATGAGCACTGCAGAGCATCACAGTGCGCCAGCTCCGAATCCCTGCGCCCTGGGCGACAGGAGGAGGACAGGACAGATGGCACCTGTCAGGCCTTTAATTGCAGGATGGTCCTGGGAGATGGTCAGGGAAAGGCTGCTCTCAGCCGGGCTCCTGTCTCATCCCCCGGCAGAACAGAAGGTAGAGGGGCTTCTCCCTTCCCCCATCTCATCAGCCCTCGCAAGTGCCAAGTGTGGGATGTGCAGAAACGTTGTCACGGCGTCCAGGTGAGCGTGGACATCCCAGGGTGGCATCTGTAGGACACGCCTTGTGAGCCCTGGGGGGTTCACTGCCTCCTCTCCCCCTCCCCTCCAATGACTTCTTTTGCTGTTCCTAAAGGTCCTAATGTGCCCCTCCTCAGGCTTCCCAGGTTTCACAGTGGTGAAGAATCCACCTGCCAATACCGGAGATGTAAGACTCAGGTTCGACCTGAGTCAGGGAGATCCCCTGGAAAAAGAAATGCAACCCACTCCAGTATTCTTGCCTGGGAAATCCCATGGACAGAGCAGCCTGGCGGGCTACAGTTCATGGGATTGCAAAAGGGACACAACTTAGGGACTGAGCACGCATGCACAATGCCTCTCTGCCTCAAGCCCACATTAAGACTGTTTAGGCAAAATAGGTATGTAAGGACCACAGCCTTAAAGCAGAGAAAGTCAAGGAGTTAGCTATCACTACAGAGCATCCACGGGTTTATAGGGTACCATCTACAGGCTCATTTGGACCTCCAAATGATGCTGGGGCATAAACTATCTCAACTCTCATTCTAGAAATGAGGCAAAGGAAGCTCAGACAGGTTCCCTGACATACTCAAAGTCACCCAGCTAATGAGGAGTATCTGGAAAGGAGCTAAGTCTGTCCCTCTTTCCTCTGTGTTCCCTGGAACCTTAGGCACCTGATAGCTTCTGCAGAAAATCTCATTTTCTCTGGTGCTGAAGTGCGTTGAGATTCTCGGCCTCAAGAACATTTCTACAGAGCTGGCTTGGGGAGACAAGGGAAGAAGGAACCATGAACTTGGTACCTTTGGAGCTTCATCCATCTCCCCTCATCATCAGCCCCACAGCACCAGGACCCCCACTCCGCTGCCCACATGCCCTCACCATCAAGCATTGGAAGGAGCATTTCCACACCTCTTCTCATCTGTTCGCTTGCTCACCTAACACCTGTCTGTCAGAGTCCCTCTGCGGTCAGCACTTTGCTATGGAGTAGAGTCCCCAGGGAACCGCAAGTGTCCAAACAGATACCCGCTGCCCTGCCTCCAGCACGGGTGTTTGGGCACATGAGGACCAGTCTGCAGGGTCAGCAGAGGATGGGGCTCAGTGATGGAGGAGAGAGCCCTGCACTCGAATCTGCATCACCTGGTTACAAGACTATCACTGTTTCTGAGAAGCACAGACCACACTCTCCCTGCAGCCGGAGGAAAGATGTTGAAGAGGCCCCTGTCAGCGCCCATGGAAGGTTTACAGATCCTCTGGCAGGTCCTGCCTGGGCCAGGATTCCATCAGTGCCAGCTCAGAGCACCAGGGCCTAAGTGGTGGACTTTGGGGAAGCTTCTGAGGGCCTCCTGGCAGGGGACAGAACACCACGCAGCCCTCCCCTCCTTGCCCTGGGACAGGCACCCCCCCAGACCTGAAGGGAGAGCCTGTCCTGGCCAGGACTCCAGCTCAGCTCTGGTATCAAACCTAGACCTGCACACCGAGTGCTGTCCTGGGGACAGAGGGGGACAGCTGTGTGGTAGCCAGGGGATGCTGCTCCCCATGTAGCTGAGTTCAGGGACATGGTCACCCTGTGAGTTTGCTGTAGACAATGGCTTCCAGGCCCTGGAAAATGGTTCTCCCATGCTCTCAATGAGCTGTTTTACTCAAAACACTTCTACCACCAAGTGTGTGGGTTTCCACCACCATGCTGTTTACCAACTGGGTGTCATCAATGCCCACCTGGAGCTCATGTCAGATCCCATGGGTAAAGGGCTGCCCCCACTGCAGATGCCAATGCCCACCCCCCCCGACTCCTGACCACTGGCTATAAACATAGAGTTCCCATGACCCCTTCTCAGTTCAATAATTTGCCCGATCAGCTCACAGTACTCAGAAACATGCTTCAGTTACTGTCACCAGTTTATTATAAAGATGTAATTCAGGAACAGTCATATAGGAGACGTGTACAGGTCAAGGGGGTGGGGCTTCCCTGGTGGCTCAGCTGGTCAAGAATCCGCCTGCAATGCGGGAGACCTGGGTTCAATCCCTGGGTTGGGAAGATCCCCTGGAGAAGGGAAAAGCTACCCACTCCAGTATTCTGGGCTGGAGAATTTCATGGACCGTGTAGCCCATGGGGTCACAAAGAGTCAGACACGACTGAGTGACATTCACTTTCACAGGTCAAGGGGAGCAAAGGCAGAGATACAGGGAGCTTCCTGTCTGTTCCGGGGCACACATCCTTACACAGTATCTCCGTGTGTTCATCAACCCAGAAACTCTGTGAACCCTGTTCTCTGGGGGGTTCTTGGAGGTTTCATCACATCAGAACAATGGATAAAATCATCAGCCCATTGGCGACTGAACTCAATCAATCATCAGCCCTACTCCCTTCTCTGCAGGTCAGGGCTGGTGATGTGAGGGTAGCAAAAGTTCCAAGCTTTGAATCATGGCCTGGGCTTCCTGTGGACCAGTCTCCATGCCAAGCTATCTAT
The DNA here is from genome assembly GCF_019320065.1 of Cervus canadensis. Classification (NCBI taxonomy): domain Eukaryota; kingdom Metazoa; phylum Chordata; class Mammalia; order Artiodactyla; family Cervidae; genus Cervus; species Cervus canadensis. The sequence goes on from NC_057386.1 coordinate 30,518,667, forward strand.
GGTCCCACCAATCTCTCTTTATTAAAATAAAAGCTGCTCCTGGGCTTCCCTTGTGGCTCAGTGGTAAAGAACCTCCTGCCAATGCATGGGACAACTAAGCCCATGTGCCACAACTACTGAGCTTGTGCTCTAGACCCCAGGAACCTCAACTACTTAAGCCACACACCCTACAGGCTCCACACCAAGAGAAACCACTGGGATGAGACGCCCACGTACCACAACCAGAGAGTAGCCCCTGCTCACCGCAACTAGAGAAAAACTTGCATAGCAGTGAAGATCCAGCACAGTCAAAAATAAATAAATATTTTCTTTTTAAAAAAAAAAAAAACAAAGCTGTTCCTATCACGCCTTGCCCTTAGGAAATTACAAGTTTTAGGAGCTCCGTCTCAGGAACTGAGGAGAGACCAAATACATATCTCTTTATCAGGCCACTCTCTTCAACCCTTTGGATCTCATAGGTCCCCTCTCTGTGTGGACCAGGGGAACCCTTCCATCCTCCAAAGCTGAGCATCATGGCATGGGGCACAATATCCCCTATGATGCAAGTCCAAGTCTGGAAGCAACACCAGGAGGGAGCAATGACTGAAGGGGTCCCATCACATAAGAAGCAAGCTACCCACGGGCAGTCGCTGCACACTCAGCTCCCTCTCAAGTTCACCTGAAGGTTCCTGCTCTCACCATCTCATTACACAGACGGCTTCTGGGTGCCACACCAGCGTCCACCACCATTGGGGAAGCAACAACACCAAAACACTCCTGCAGGCTTCAGAGTCACGACTTTCCTAAAGCAACAAAAATGCCTTAACCACCAATCCTATACTGTCACAAAGCCCTGCATGGCACCCTTTATTGGCTTTGGTTGACAGCACTCTAAATCTGGAGGAGGGGGCTCCCAGAGGAATTTCATGGCAGCTGATCTACAGGAAAGGGGGAAAACAGCAAAGGCAACAGAAAGCAAATGCAAGACAAGCAGAAGCAAGGGAGGCAGGCCTGGGCTCATCCCCTTCCATCAAACCTGGCCCTCGTCCACCCAGCATCATGGGAGGCAGGAGTTGGAGCTGGGCCTAGTTTACAAATGACAAGGAACAAAAGAGCCCTTATAAAACTTTCTGGGGTCCACGGATCCACGCCAAGCTGTGGTCACAGTGCATGTTTATTCCTAAGTGCCCAGATAAAGAATTCGTCATTTTACCCAGAGGGATGGACAAAAAGCAAGCTGTCCCCAGTCTCTGGTGCCCAGAGTGGTGGAGAGCTGGTGGAAAACCAGAGAAAGCCCACAGATAACTCATCTAGCTGGTGGAAGGTAAACACATTACTGTCTTTTCATTTTTCCCCAAGTCTGGCACTTGCAACTATTGGTGCCAATGAGACGGGTAACATTTTAATTAGGATGCTCACTTTGAAAGAGAATTTGGGGAGGACTGCGGTATTTGGATAATTGAATCCATAATTCCTGTGGTTGTGAGTGTATACAACTAATCAAGGAGAGTGTGTGTATGCACGGGGGGGAGGGAAGGAGGTGAGTGAGATGGATGTGAACACAGGAAGACAGGAAGCGACTGAGGTCGGCTGGCAGTGTGCATGTCTGTGAATGAAAGAGACACAGAGCGTGAGAAGCAGCTACTGAAGGCTTATGTTTGTGTGCGGAGCTCGGAGGGTCAGAGGGAGGAGGCAGAGAGATGAACCGCGAGACTGAGGTTTGTGTGTGTGAGAAACAGCTGAAAGGAGAGAAAGACAGCAATAAAGAAGTGACCAAACTCTGTGTGTGTGTCTGTGTGTGTGTGTGTGTGAGAGAGAGAGAGAGAAAGAGTGAACTGTATGTATATGAGCCATGTAAGGAAAACAGAGATACAGTATGAGAAGAAATTTTTTCAAAGCTTGTACATGAAGGAGAAGGCAGGCAAGTCCATTGTATCTAAGTGTGACTTTATGTATGGCTGTGTGCTTCAGTCCATGCATTGGATTTAATGCATGCTGTCTCTTCTATTTCAAGTGTATATTGTTTATTTTTACTTAAAAAGTAATACAGTTATTAGAAACAGGAATATACATATAAAATTAAACGGAGGGAAAAATATCACCCACAGACCTACCTCTCCAGAACAAAAGAAGCAATCTTTGCATTTCTTTCTCAAGTGCAATTGTAAATCATATTTAATTGGGCTTCTGAATTCAGTGGCAAAATTAACCGGAAATAACTTACATTAAGCGTTTTGCAAAGGGCCCAACAGAGAGTAGGCATGCAGTAAATGCTGGGCTTAGTTTATGTGGCCTCTTCTGGCCTGTGCTTTTCTGAGGAGAAAATGTTTCTAAAGGAATTTATGATATTCCATGATAGAGCTGACCAAATCAAGAAGGGTCATAATAGGGACTTCCCTGGTGGACCAGTGGTCAAGACCTCGCCTTCCAATGCAGGGGTTTGGGGTTTGGTCCCTGATCGGGGAGCTAAGACCCCAGATGCCTCGTGGCCAAAAATCCAAAATATAAAACAGAAGGAATATTGTAAAAAATTCACTAAGACTTTAAAAATGGTCCACGTTAAAAAAAAAATTAGAAAAAAAGAAGTATAATAATAAATTAAGAAATCCCTGCCTTTGATGCTTCATCCAGATGCAGCCCAATGTCTCACAGCCCTGTGAGTGGCTCTTTTGGCTTGGGTGAGGGGTCGGCAGCTCTGGACCTCTAGAAGGAGGCTTGTCACCCTCATCGTGAAGACTGCCTGCCTGTTTGCCCAATTTCAGGATCTCTCGGTTGGCTAGAACTTCAGGTCTATTATTTCCCAAGACCATGCCCATCCAAGAATGACTTCATATTGTCTCCAGACATGCAAAATGTTTTGTCTGGGTATAAAGTTCCTGGCTCACAAACTCAGAACAAAGAGACACTTCTCCTTTGTCTTCTAGCCTTTGATATCAGACAGAAGGCAAAGGCCAGCCTGAGTTTTATTACTTTGAGTATATAATCATTTTAACACTATCTTAAATAACGATGCTTCCTAAATTTTTAAACCTTGTCCGTATAGTCCAGTCACTTAGAAAGGTACTCTGGGCATGGGTCTTTCCCTCTGTGTTTGCCTGAAATGAGTAGTAGTCTTTGAAGAAGGACCCTAAGGAAGCTCCCTGGTGGCTTAGGCGGTAAAGAATCTGCCTGCAATGCAAGATACATGGGTTTGATTCCTGGGTCTGGAAGATCCCCTGGAGAAGGGAATGGTTACCTACTCCAGTTTTCTTGCCTGGAGAATCCCAGGGACAGAGGAGCCTGGTGGGCTACAGCCCATCGCGTCCCAAAGCGTCGGGCATAACTGAATGACTAACACTTTCACTTTTTCCAAGGAAGCTCGGGGAAAGTGATCCATTTGTTATCTTTGATTCTTATGTCTCTAAAACTGTCATGGAATTTCTTTACAAGCAGTTCAAAATTGTAGCCACTTTTCTGTCTTCTTTATCTATAATCTCTCTCATTCTCTCTTGCTCATCTCTAGCACTGCCTTCAGAATATTTGGAAAAATTCTCCATCTGCCATTCTCATTACCATAGATTTTTCTGGATGTCAGTTTTACTTGCTCCCATATCATCTCTAGCACAGGTGGAACCGCCGAGAGCTTTTCATCTGCTTTAGGAACCACATCAGCCTCTTTCCAGGGCATTTCCCCATCGTCCTAGAGGCTCAGAGGGGTGGTTCCTCCTTCTCCAGGCCTCTGAACAGCAACCACACAATTGGTCTGACCAATTGGAGAGCCCCCATCCTCCTAAATTGGTTTAGATGCGGGCCAAACCCAAGACAAGTCAACCAGGATTTTAAGCAGAATCTGCTTAAAATCTGCTGAAGATATAAGGAAAAGTCTCGCTTTCCTCTGAGACATGAAACTGTAAGGATGATGCAAGTTGGGAGTTTCTGGGGTCACATTCCCCTGATATGGCAACAGCTTGCCTGAGAAAGAAGTCAAGAAAGTTGGAGGGGAGAGAGAGGAGAAAACTGAGAAATGAAAACATCATTCCAGCACCTTAATCCAAGTGTGTCTGACACATTACACACAATGAGCCAATACAGTCCTATTTTAGGTTGGTTGTTTCTACCCCTACAACCACTGAGAATGCAGACCAGGATGACTGATTCTGCTGGGCTGCAATGGGATTTTTCTCCTGCACGCACTGACTGGATTTTGAAGACTTCCTTAATGAAAACTACAAAAAAAAAAAAAGAGTGGTAACAACCAGCAGATTGGTTCCCGAGGCTCTTCCTAATTCCACCCCTAATTAAAACTTTTTCCTCGTGTGGACATCACAGCTTCCAAGCTATGTTGTTTCATTGAAATGAACAGAGCAGGACCCCATGGTCCGTTCCCTCACCCCCTGGCCCATGTGCTCAGCCTTCCTTTTGTCTGTGGAAACACTTTAACCAAAGAATAAGTTTAATCAGAGAAGTGAGAAAATGCAGACACAAAAGAAAACAGTCCCACAAGACTAAACAATAATAGTTTAGTCATTAAGCAAAGTCAAGGACTTTTAGTTCCTCCTCTAGGGCTACAGACAATATTCTGAGCCATAGCCTGTGAGCTGTCTTACAGATACTGAAAACCCTACTAGGGGGGAGAAGTTAACTACATGATGATCAGACTGTAGCTATGACATAAGCTGCCACAATTCCAAGAACTGGCCTCAAGGAAATGGGAACAAACTGACCCTGGAAATGAAGATTAACCATACTTAAAACAATCAAGATGACGCTGGCCTGTCCACTGAGGACCAATTTCAAGATGACTGTTAGAGCTGACTGTTGTTTCCGCATATAGCCACCTCCCTCGGCCTATAAAAGCTCTTGTCCACTGGTCGTTTGCATGTGGCTGGGAGTTGACCCCTGGACAGGCATATACCCCCACCCCGATATCCTCCCCCTGCCCCAGCTGCTGGAATCCAAAATAAAGCAAGCTTTCTTTCCCACCAACCTGGCCTCTTTGTTGGCTTTTGAGTGGCAAGTAGCCAGATCCCATTTTCGGTTGCACCATCACCCATCTCTTTGCCTCCTTTCCTGCTTTCTGGAATCCACACTGAAGAATCCGGAAAGGAAAGGCAAAAACTTGTCACTTGGAAAGAAGATGGGTGCCCAGCTTGTCTGATAACTATGATTTCTCAGTAATGGGCAGACACTGAAATAACAGTGAATGCTAATCCTACATATATTCCTTCTGCACATTTGATGCCAATTTACATTTTTAATCCCTTTTCAATAACTCTGTCATTAGTGGAAATTCTTTCCAGAGTCTAATGGCAGGTTGACTCACAGTCTCTGCTTTCAGCCGTCCATGCTTGGTTAAACTTCCTTGTGTCTTCACAGGTCTCTTGCTGGAACGTTGGAAGTGGCTGCACCAGGGGCCATTAGCCAGACAGCAATGAAAGCTGCAAGTCCTGCAATCTTTTCTTAATTCTTTCTTTGAAGATAGTCAACAGTGATTTTTAAAGTACATGTGGACAAGAATAACCTAGAGGACTATGAGAGGCAAAAGTACTGAGAGATGTCTCAGCCATCTGTTGAATCCAAGTTATGAGAGCATTGTTTTATATACTGTTGTGACTATTATCACCACCATTATTATGAGCAGCAATATCACATTTCAGCATCAGGACTTTACCTTCACTGCTCTCCCCTCCAGGAACCCTGGGGACCACATGGCCTCAGGCACACTCCCTTCAGTTCTTTATTGAAAACATCATCTCCTTCAGGATGATGATCTAATGAGACCTCCTCTCCATCACCTTTTCCTCTGCTCCACATTATTCAGCCCCATCAGATGTATCTCCCCCTGACTTAGTGCATGCAGACCCCAGAGATACTGCGGACTCAGTTCCGGATCACCTCAACAAAGCAAATATTTCAATATAGTGAGTCACACGAATCTTCCGGTTTCCCAGTGCATATAAAAATTGTGGGCTGCGTGTGCTTAGTTGCTCAGTCTTGTCTGACTCTTTGCGACACCACAGACTGGAGCCCACCAGGCTTCTCTGTCCATGGAATTCTCTAGGCAGGAATATTGGAGTGGGTTGCTATGCCCTCCTCCAGGGGATCTTCCCAACCCAGGAATCAAACCCAGGTCTTCCACATTGCAGAAGGATTCTTTACCGTCTGAATCACCAGGGAAGCCCATATAAAAGTTATGTTTACATTATTCTGCAGTCTATTAGGTGTGCAGTAGCATTATGTCTGAAAAAACAAAGTACATACCTTAATTTAAAAATATTTTATTGCTAAAAATTTTTGCTAACCATCATCAAAGCCTTCAGCGAGTCGATCTTTTGGCAATAGCAGCATCAAAAATCACTGATCACAGATCACTCCGACGCCTACACTAATAAGGAAAATGTCTGGAAAATTGCGAGAATTACCAAAATGTGACACAGAGACGCTAAGTGGCATCAATGGATCCACTTGAAGCAGGGTTGCCAAAACCTTCAATTTGTTAAAAAAAAAAAAAAATGCAGAATCTGCAGAGCACAATAAAGCAAGGTATGTATGTATCTAAGTAGTATCTGTCTTTGTCCTCTAGAATATAAACTCCACAAGAAAAAAGTGAAAGTGTTAGTCACTCAGTCATGTCTGACCCTTTGCCACTCCATGGACTGTAGCCCACCAGGCTCCTCTGTCCATGGAATTCTCAAGGCAAAAATACTGGAGTGGGTAGCCATTCCCTTCTCCAGGGGATTGTCCCGACCCAGGGATCAAACCGGGTCTCCTGCATTGCAGGCAGTCTCTTTACCATCTAATCCACCAAGAAACACTGTTTTATGACATAATTCTTGTTTAATTTTTGTTAAATTACTCTTGTCAATTGTTTTCTACTTTACAACACGCGCACACACACCATTTACTTATTGTTACCTAGGTACCAGGTACTGTTCTAGCATTTGGCATGTATTAACTTAAGCCTCAGGAAAACCCTGTAAGATGGGTACCACAATCACTCCCATTTTCAGATGGGAAACCAAGGCACAGAAACGTTCATGAAACTGCCTGTGGTTATGGGACCAGAAAATGTCAGAACAGGGATTAGAACCCTTACGTATGTAGTTTCAGAATTGTGCTCTGAATCACCTCACACCAGTCCTCTGGGGTCTATTATTACTATTACCTATTATTGTCACTCTTCACTGATGGTGAGAGCCAAACCCGAGGAGGTGAGGGCACCACCCTAGGGTCACGCTGCGAAGACTCTCTGCTCCCCACAGGCCGCCCGGGACCCAGTTTCCCAACCCATCTGCTGTACTTGTTGTACTTCATTTGCTGCCCACACCAATCCCTTGACACAGTTTTCATCAACTCCACCAGAGAGATGAAGAAATTGAGGCTTAGAGCACTTAAAAGACAGTGTCAAGGTTGTAGAACTAGTAATTGACAAAGTTATTTCAAAATAAACTATAAGTCTCACCAAGAAAAGTGAAAGAGTCTTTGATTTATTAAAGAAGATGAGTTTAGGACTTTCCTGGTGGTCCAGTTATTAGGACTTTGTGCTTCTACTGCAAGGGGTCCAAGTTTGATCTATGGTCAGGGAACTAAAATTCCAAATGCCATGCAACATGGCCCCAAAATTTTTCTTTTATTTTAAAAGATGCTTTTAAATGTATTAAAACAGTGTGTGTGCATATGTGTGTGCGATGCTTCTGGGGTAAGTCTGAATTGAAGAGTTCCATCTTTTAATTGTCTTTGGTCACACATTGATACTGCTTTACTGCAGCATCAGTGGATTTATATTGGATTTAAAGCTGCCACGGCTGACAAATTTCACCAGTAAGATGGACAGAGATCTTCCCTCCTCTCCTTGGAGTCCTGGAGCCTCTCTAAGCTAGAGCACCAGGGAGTCACTTGGTCCCACCCGCTCATTTCTCTGATGGGGAAAGTGATCCTCAGGGCAGGGAAATGATCTGCCCAAGGTCATCAGGTAGTGACAGTAGAAACCCTTACTGTGAACTAGAGATAATGCACAGTTGTGGACTCTCAGAGGAGGAAAGACCCCTAGAGACTATGTAAGTCGACCCTTTCATCGTGCCACTGAAAAAATTAGGCTCTCAGAGGAAGTGATGTGTCTAAGTATAGAGATTCAAATCAATGTCTCTTGACATCAAGCTTTTCCTTTCCCTCCTAACATGGCACACTTTCCTATAATTATTTTTTTGCCTCTCCAGACTACAAAACATAAAAGTAGACGGGGAAGATACATTGTCATTTCACTTCCTAATTCTGTCTTGTTCTAAGACAGTCAGAAAGCCTCTTTCCCTTCCTGTTTGGGACAAGCTTCCTCTAACAAGAATGGGCTTGATTCTCTTTGCTGTCTTAATGCTCGCTTCCACCTAAAGAGCCCGTCTTGTCAGCGCCCCGGAATTGGGGGCTGGAATTCCAGATGGAGCCGGACAAGGAGATGGCCATTTCTGGGTCACCCAGCTGCCCGATGCCCTCGGGTGGCCACAGCAGCGGGAGGGTAACCTAGTTTGCTTAGGAAATATTGCAGCTGTCCCAGTTTATCTGATGCAGTCCTAGAAAAGTATTGGCATTGTCCTGCTTCCGCAGCTCGTGCAGTTTAACCTGGCCAAGCCCCTTCGGTCTGAGCAGCTGAAACAGAGTCCAGAGCCCCTGACTGCACATTCCCACCTGCCTCGATGTGCCCCTATGTCTTCATTTCAGCGCTGAGGTCATCCTAGTCTGGGTCAAGTATATCCTGACATGTCAAAGCTGCCATCTGAGAATGATGGCACGTTTCTCAGAAATAATTTCAGGTCCATTCGGACCCTGTTGGATGAGGAGCTGGAGAGCCAGTAGCTAGGACTTAGGGGCTTGTGCCTGGGTTGATCAGTCTGCTTGGCTTTATGGAGCAAAACTGGTGGTAAATGGGGGAGAATGGGGGCTACAACGCCTAGGATCAGGGAGACAGGAAACTGGAGTTCCTATTCTGGCCGTGCTATTAGTTGGCTGTGGCGCTTCGGGTCACTCCCATTACCTTATTGAGTTTCAACTTCCTCATCTGTAAACTAAGGAGGCTCTGACCTCTGCTCTCCAACCCGTCACCCAAAGGCATTTATGAATTTCAAGTAAAAGGGGCTCTATCCAGCAGAGAGCTGGCCATCTAATTTCCTGGGAGCTCTGTGAGGGCAGAGCTTCAGGCTGTGTTCACTCTCTGCATCCCCTTGCAACCAGAACAGGCAGCGCTCAAGCACTATTTACTGGACAAATGAACGCGAGTTCCTCCTTCTGCTTTTTATGCCAAAGAAAACGCGGATAATATTCCTTCTAGGAGTGGGGGAAAGGAAGGGTGTCAGAGACAGAAAAGGAGCTCTGGAAGCGGATCAGAAAGCTGCCTTTGTATACAGGCCTCAGACTCGACAGCCTGCATGTGCCAGTCTGACACACTTCCACAAATCTAAGAGGAAAAACCCAGCACCAAAGCTGAGAAGAGCTACAGATGGGTGGGGAAAGATTTCCAAGAGATCTGGGTCCAGAAACTTAGAAATATAGGTCTGTGAGGTTGTCATTTCCAGGAAATAGGAGAGCATCTACTTCTGGGTACCCACCTTGAGGTTCACGGGCACACCCTCAGTTGTCTTCACTGGAAACAGCCTTCCTTCTCTATTTGAAAAGTGTCAGTCCCTTAGTCATGTCCAACTCTTTGTGACCCCATGGGCTATATAGCCTGCCAGGCTCCTCTGTCCACGGAATTCTCCAGGCAAGAACACTGGAGCGGGCAGCTGTTCCCTTCTCCAGGGATCTTCCCCACCCAGGGGTTGAACCCGAATCTCTCACATTGCAGGCAGACTCTTTACCATCTGAGTCACTCTGAGATCCAGACTTCAGGAGGTGATAAAAGGTACATGAAAAATGGATGCTTGTAGAGTACGTAAATTATAGCTCAATAAAGCTGTTCAAAAATGTAAGTGAAACCCGTCAGAATGACCATCATCAAAAAAAATCTACAAACAATAAATGCTGGAGAAGGTATAGAGAAAAGCCAACCCTTTTGCATTGCTGGTGGGTATGTAAATGGATACAACCATTGTGGAGAACAGTGTGGAGATTCCTCAAAAAACTAGAAATAAAACGACCATATGACCCAGCGATCCCACTGCTGGGCATATACCCTGAGAAAACAATATCTGAAAAAGACATGTGCACTCCAATGTTTGTAGCAGCACTATTTACAATAACTGGCACAGGAAGGCAACCTAGATGCCCACCAACAGATGAGTGCATAAGGAAGCTGTCGTACATATATATAATGGAATACTACTCAGCCCTAGAAAGGAATGCATTTGAGTCAGTTCTGGTAAAGTGGATGAACCTAGAGTCTGTTATACAGAGTGAAGGAAGTCAGAAAGAGAAAAACAAATATCATATATCAATGCATATATAAGGAATCTAGAAAACAATGGTACTGATGAACCTATCTGCAGGACAAGAACAGGCTCAGAGAACAGGCTTGTGGACACAGTGGGGAAGGAGAGGGTGGGATGAACTGAGAGGGTAGCGCTGACATATATACACTACTGTGTGTAAACAGATGGCTGGTGGGAAGCTGCTGTGTACCAGAGAGCTTGACCTGGTGTGCTGTGACAAGCTAGAGGGGTGGGATGGGGCGGAGGCTGGTGGGGAAGGTCCATATGTATACTTAAGGCTGATTCACGTTGTTGTATGGCAGAAGGCAACATGATATTGTAAAGCAATTACCCTCCAATTAAAAAAAAAAAAAAATACAGGTGAGGCCCAGGTAAAGCCAGGACTGTGCAACAGGGAACTGAATCCATGCTGAGGCCCCGCGAGTAAAAAGAAAGGAAAGATAGAAGAGAGATGTTTGGTGCCTGCGGCATATGACACCCAGGATGGGAGAGAGCAAAGCCTCTAAGTTCAAGTCCCAGCTCAGCCACTAATGAGCACAGTGACCTTGAGGATCCTCTCTACAGTCTCAGGTCCCTTATTAGCAAAATAAAGGTGGTTGGATGTGATGAGTGCCAATTTTCTATTATTCTTTGGCTTGGGAATTATTTTAAGACAAGCTAATGAAGTTTAGATAAAATTAGAACTGTGTGCATTTTAAAGAACTCGCCCTGTTCTCAGTGAGAGATTAAGGAACAGAATGGAATTCCAAGTTCCTTTGTGAACTTTCTTGATAAAGGACTTGTGAAACATTTGCTCCTGTGGGCACAGAGTGGAGAAGACTGGTTAACCTGACCTGAAAATATTTTTTCAAAAACAATACTGTCAGTGAGTCATTCCTCTTTTCTGGTCTAACTCTTTCTCCCTCAAACCTTCAAATGTTCCTGAAAATCTAAAGATAAACCTCAACTTTAATCTCTAAAATAAGCATCCTACTGATACCACCCCCCTGCCCAATTTGCCTTTTAAAAAATGAATGCAATTCCACATTTTTACTAAGAGACTGAAAATCTTTAGATAGGATACTTGATGAAAACATTCCAATTAGAAACCCGTCATTTTACATCTGAATCAGCCCATTTATAAATACAGTAAATTCTCCCCAAGTGGTCATATATACAGGACTAGTATCTGCAAGAAGAGAAGGACTTACTGCAAATCAATTAATAACAGTTGGGTTTTCAAATTTGGTAAAACTGTAATCACTAGAGCAACCACACACACACAAAATTATTTGAAGACGTTTATCTGTAAAGACTAGAGAAGAAAATAGAATCCTTGAAAAGAGCAAAACAAAACCCTGATTAACCTAAAAAGGGACAGGAAAGGAAGAAGAACAACAACAACAAAACAGAAGCTAGAGGAGCCAGATAGAAAACAATCAGTAAGATAGAAGATTTAAACTTAACTATATAATTACACTAAATATGAGTAAATACTGCAATTAAAGTCAGAGACTGTCAGACCAGCTACAAGACAAGGCTCACCTTATGCTGTTTGTACTGGTTGCCCTTTAAAGGTCAAATCATAGCCAGGTTGAAAGTTAAAGGTGGAGAAAGATCTACCTTGTAAAATATCAAATCCCTACCAATATTCATGGTTACCAACCCAGAGCTCATTCTTATTCCCTTTTTCTCTTCCCTAACTACCTTAAAGAAGCTGGGAAAGCTGAGCGTTCACATTCCCAGCATAACTTGCATATTATCTAACTCTGGGCTACATGATGAAGAACACAGTGGCAGGATGGTGTATGTGGAGAACAGAATTCTAGAAGAGGGAACCACTTGTGTAAAGATCCTGTGACATGGCGTGTTAAGAAACTAAAAGAAGGCCAGTGTGGTCAGAGCTCAGAAAATAAAGAGAAGCATGAAGTATGTGAATTCTAAAAATAAAAGCCAAATAATGTCAGTTTCCAGAAAGCAAAAGTCAAATTAGTTTACAAAGAGTGCTTAGTAGTATACTTCTCACCTGCAAAACAAGGTCTGAGAAAACAATGGAGCAATGACTTTAGGGTGTTGAAACTCAAATAATCTGAATCTAATTTGAATTCAATAAGGAAGCAGTGTTAAATTTTTTAGTAAGATGATGTCAAAAAAAAAAAAAAGATAATGTTATTATGGTTATTTCCAAGAGTGTTGTGACCTTATTACTTTTCAGAAATACATACTAAAATGTTTATTATCTGTGGATGAAATGATATGATCTCTGGGACTAACTTCAAAATAATCCAGGGTGGAGTATAAGTAGGAGTGAGGGCAGGTAAGATAAAGCAAGAACACTAGGAGAGATATACAAAGGGTCATCATGTTATTCTCTATCCATTTGTATATGTTTGAAATTTTCTACTGCAAAAAGTATAAACAAAATTTTTAACTGAAATGAGTTAAAACCTGGAGTGGTAAAATACATTTTTCAGAAACACATACGTTCATAGATTGGCCACTCAAATACTCAATCTGGTTTTTTACAAGGAAGGGAGACTCTACCAATACAAAAGCAAAACAAGAAAGGAAGATATGTTAGCAAAGAAATCAATAAAAATAAAGGAAAATCTAAATAATGTGGTCGTTGCACGTGCACGTGTGCTAAGTTGCTTCAGGCATGTCCGACTCTGTGCAATCCCATGGACTGTGACCCACCAGGCTCCTCTGTCCATGGGATTCTCCAGGCAAGAACACTGGAGTGGGTTGCCATGCCCTCCTCCAGGGGATATACCTGAACCAGGGACTGAAGCCGCGCCTCTTAGGTCTCCTGCATTGGCAGGTGGGTTCTTTAGCACTAGCGCCACCTGGGAAGCCATACTGTGGTCATTAAACTCATTCAATTTTTTTCAAAGATTCCTAAGATGTAAAAACAAACTATATCTACCTATCTATCTATATCTATATCTATATATATACACACACATATGCACATAGTCTATAAACAAAAAGATATAGAAAGGCAGAAAACAAAGAACTTAACAAAAATAAATAATACATTTATTTTAATAAGGAATCAGGACTAGAAATATTATATCAGATAACAGATAATACAAAGCAAAAAATTAAAAAGCAGCAAAAAGAATAAAATGGAATACGGTGTTTTGGTAAATGGCTCAGATGATAAAGAATCTGCCTGCAATGCTGGAGACCTGGGTGTGATCCCTGAGTTGGGAAGATGCCCTGGAGAAGGGAAGAGCTACCCACTCCAGTATTCTTGCCTGGAGAATTCCATGGATAGAGAAGCCTGGTGGGCTATAGTCTATGGGATTGCAAAGAGCTGGACACAACTGAGCAATTAATACTTTCACATTTTTCCAAAGAAATGAGTAAGCATGATTTTTTTTTAATAAGAGAAAATACACTAGAGAAATATTTAAAGAAAAATTGAAAGAAGTAAAAGAGTTTGACAAAATCACAGTGAGAGCTATAACTAATTCAGTAGGGCTTTAAAATATAAGCAAAAAAAAGCATATTGGATATATACATTATATATAACAAAACGTACAAATATGGGTGAGTAGCCAAACAAACATAAAATACATTTTTTCCCAAATACCATTAAAGTATTTCAAAAATTCAATCACAAAGCTACAAATAAAAGCTGGATAAACTTCTTAAAGTAAAAATCATAAAAGAGGCTTATCTTCAAATCAGAATTATGTATTAACAAGTGAGCAATGGCCAAAACCATAACTATCTGGATTATTTTTAAATGCAAATGTGAAAATTCTTCTAAATAATTTTTGCTGTAAAAACATGGAATTCAGACTACAAGTATACATTCTTTAGAAAATAACTTTTAAAACCATGATATTTAAAAAAATATTAGATGTGGTCAATGCAAAAATGCAAAATGGTTGTTTGAGGAGGACTTACAAATAACTGAGAAAAGAAGAGACGCTAAAGGCAAAGGAGAAAAGAAAAGATATACCCATTTGAATGCAGAGTTCCAAAGGATAGCAAGGAGTGATAAGAAAGCCGTCCTCAGCAATCAAAGCAAAGAAATAGAGGAAAACAATAGAATGAGAAAGACTAGAGATCTCTTCAAGAAAATCAGAGATACCAAGGGAACATTTCATGCAAAGATGGGCACAATAAAGGACAGAAATGGTATGGACCTAACAGAAGCAGAAGATATTAAGAAGAGGTGGCAAGAATACACAGAAGAACTATACAAAAAAGATCTTCACAGCCCAGACAATCACGGTGTGATCACTCACCTAGAGACAGACATCCTGGAATGTGAAGTCAAGTGGGCCTTAGGAAGCATCACAACAAACAAAGTTAGTGGAGGTGATGGAATTCCAATTGAGCTATTTCAAATCCTGAAAGATGATGCTGTGAAAGTGCTACACTTAATATGCCAGCAAATTTGGAAAATTCAGCAATGGCCACAGGACTGGAAAAGGTCAGTTTTCATTCCAATCCCAAAGAAAGGCAATGCCAAAGAATGCTCAAACTACTGCACAATTGCACTCATCTCACACACTAGCAAAGGAATGCTCAAAATTCTCCAAGCCAGGCTTCAACAATACATGAACTGTGAACTTCCAGATGTTCAAGCTGGATTTAGAAAAGGCAGAGGAACCATAGATCAAATTGCCAACATTGGTTGGATCATCGAAAAAGCAAGAGAGTTCCAGAAAAACATTGACTTCTGCTTTATTGACTATGCCAAAGACTTTGACTGTGTGGATCACAACAACCTTGGAAAATTCTTCAAGAGATGGGAATACCAGACCACCTTACCTGTCTCCTAAGAAATCTGTATGCAGGTCAAGAAGCAACAGTTAGAACTGGACATGGAACAACAGGCTGATTCCAAATCGGGGAAGGAGTATATCAAGGCTGTATATTGTCACCCTGCTTATTTCACTTACATGCAGAGTACATCATGAGAAATGCCAGGCTAGAAGAAGCACAAGCTAGAATCAAGATTGCTGAGAGAAAAATCAATAACCTCAGATACACAAATGATACCACCCTTATGGCAGAAAGTGAATAAGAACTAAAGAGCCTCTTAATGAAAGTGAAATAGGAGAGTGAAAAATTTGGCTTAAAACTCAACATTCCGAAAACTAAGATCATGACATCTGGTCCCATCACTTCATGGCAAATAGATGGGGAAACAGTGGAAACAGTGACAGACTTTACTTTTGGGGGCTCCAAAATCACTGCAGCAGATGGTGACTGCAGCCATGAAATTAAAAGATGCTTGCTCTTTGGAAGAAAAGCTAAGACCAACCTAGACAGCATATTAAAAAGCAGACACATTACTTTGCCGACAAAGGTTCACCTAGTTAAAGCTACGGTTTTAACAGTAGTCATGTATGGATGTGAGAGTTGGACCATAAAGAAGGCTGAGTGCTGAAGAATTGATGCTTTTGAACTGTGGTGTTGGAGAAGACTCTTGCGAGTCACTTGGACTGCAAGGAGATCCAACCAGTCAATCCTAAAGGAAATGAGTCCTGAATATTCATTGGAAGGACTGATGTTAAAGCTGAAACTTCAATACTTTGGCCACATGCTGCAAAGAACTGACTCATTAGAAAAGACCCTGATGCTGGGAAAGATTGAAAATGGGAGGAGAAGGGGATGACAGAGGATGAGATGGTTCGATGGCATCACTGATGCGATGGACATGAATTTGAGTAAGCTCCGGGAGTTGGTGATGGACAGGGAAGCCTGGCGTGCTGCAGTCCATGGGGTCGCAAAGAGTCGGACACAACTGAGTGACTGAACTGAACTGTGGTCAAAGTCTTACTCAGAGGAAAAGTGATACACTTAAATGCATATGTAAGAAAACAAGAGTGAACAAAACTGAATAAACCTAAAGAAAAGGGAAGGATGTTATTAATACATACACAAGGAGAAAGCCAAACGTTAAGTGTTGGTCACTTAGCTGTGTCTGACTCTTAGACCTCATGGACTGTAACCCACCAGGCTCCCCTGTCCATAAACTTTTCCAGGAAAGAATACTAGAGGGTGTAGCCACTTCCTTCTCCAGAGGATCTTCCCGACTAAGGGATCAAACCTATGTCTCCTTCACTGCAGGCAGATTCTTCAACATCTGAGCCACCAGGGAAAGTCCAAGGAGAAACTAATTGAATGCAAAAAAGTAGACCTGATAAATCCAAACCTTGTTTATTGCAAAGCCCAATAAACAAAATGTTCCAAAATCTAGCCTTACTTGGAGAGAGTAAACCCACAAAAATCCATAGTACGTCAAGAATGCCAAAGGAAAAGTAACAAAAACTACTAAGAAAACTTTACAATTGATCTTTAAACATACTTATACCAATAAGTTTTGAAAAACTAAATAAAGTAGATAAACTTGGCTCCAAATCACTGTAGAAAATAATGAACAGATACCCAAAGAGAGAGTTGCCTCAAAATTCACCATGCCCACATTACTTTACGACCGAGTTTGGTCAAACTTTTAAATAAGATATAATTTCCTTGCTATTTAAACCACACCAGAGCAGAGAAAAAGAGATTAAAATTTTTTGTAGGAATTGTTTGTGTCTGAATGATAAATGCCTTGTAATAAATACAAGAGAAGTATCAGATTCTGCTTGGTTTCTCCTACCAAAACCAAATACAGATATTAGGAAAAATGAAAGCTCTAAACCAAACTTATTTATAAATTTTAATGCAAAAAATCTAAATAAAATGTTAGCAAACTAAATTTCAGTGTAATAATATAATAAAGCACCATGGCCAAGGTGAATTTATTCCAGGCATACAGGAAAAGTTCAACAATTTAAAATTTAAATATTATAAAATTTCCAACATTACAGGAAAGAAAAAGCACATGATTGTCACCCTAAGTGCAGGAAAATGTCATTTTTTAAAAATCTGTTTTTAAAAAAGTCATTTTTTGTGAACCTGAAAAGCAAAGGGTTAACTTAATGAGGAATCCCAAAAGATATTTGTATAAAGAGTGCCTATTACCACTGCAATTGTTCATCTTTTTAAAGAGGTTATAATCAATGTGCTAAGGGGGGAGAAAAGGTAAGAGAAACAAATACTGAATTGGAAGATATATAACTGTCATTATTTGTAGATGATATAATCATTTACTTATAAAATTTAAGGCAATTAACTGAACCACTATTAAAGCTAGTGAGAAAAGTCAGTAAAGTGACCAGATAGAGGAAAAGCACACAAAAATAGCTTTTCTATACACTGGCCAACCAAGTGAAAATGAATTGCATCTATTTAATGGTAAAAAGAATACAATACATTATAATATAAACACAAGAAAACTATCAGAACTCTATGATAAAAACTATGAAAACTTTGCTAAAGGAAATAAAAGAAGGAAAGTCTGGATAACTAAAAAGATATACCATATTACTGGATAGGAAAACTTAAGTCAATTAAAATGCTACTTTTCCCCAGATTAAAACATAAATTCCATTCAGGCTTAAAGTCTCATTCTTTAAAAATAAAACCTGATTCTAAAAGTCATATAGATAAATGAATGCATATGAATAGCCAGTAACAGTCTGTAAAAGAATATGAGAGGATATTTGTACCTCTAGTCATCAAAATGTACTACACAACTTCAATTTAAAAAGCAGCATGGAATGATATAAAGGTACACAGAAAAAAATATGCACAATAAAAGCTTCCTACTGTATTTATATACCAAAGAAATTACCATTTTAAAATCCATGCTTTTTTTTCCCCAATCTAAATACTAAAAGATAAATGAAAACATATTTTACAAAACTGCAAAAGGGAAGATAATCCTAAATGCTACAAGCAAGCACTGAAGTAATAAAGGAAAAGATCAACAAATCCAACTTCATAAAAATTTAAAACTTTGATACTTTGAATCATGAAATAGGTTATTACCAACTGTGAAAAAATATCTGCACCATATATAGTAACCAAAGAGTGTCTATTATTTAAAAGAGCCAAATATCAACAAGGGGAAAGCAATTGATCTTTCCATCCACAGGGATGTCAGTTACAGCAGAATACAGAATGCAGTCTGAATAGCACCTCCTATAGTTGTTCAGCTTGATCATTCTGATCTGGAACACTGCTACTTTTCACTTTGTGTGATTAGTCACTCAGTTGTGTCCGACTCCTTGCGACCCCATGGACCACAGCCTGCCAGGCGCCTCTGTCCATGGGGATTCTCCAGGCAAGAATACTGGAGTGGGTTGCCATGCCCTCCTCCAGGGGATCTTCCCAACCCAGGGATTGAACCCAGGTCTCCCGCATTGCAGGCAGATTCTTTACCATCTGAGCCACCGGGGAAGCCCTTTTCACTAGGGTCAGTAACTCTTAACTGGCTCCCAGATTTCTCCTTTGCCTCCCTATAATTTTTTCATTGTACAGCAGTAAAAGAGAGTTTTACATTTTTATTTTCAATGGGATTGCATCAACATTCAAAAGACTTTAATAGATGACCACTCACTTAGAATAAAGTCCTGTCCATCTCTGTGGTCCGCGGGGTCCTGTGTGGCCTGGTCCTTCCCTCTTCCTCTCACGTCATCTCCTTCACCTCTCCTCCTTCATCACTAGGTTCTAATTTCTCGGATCTTCTTCCCCACTCTCCCTGAATCCTCAGGAATTTTGCACATGCTGGTACTGTGGGCTCATCAACACCACCTGTAACTTCCATCCTTAAATCACCATTTGCCTGCCTGGCTCCTTCACATACTTGCTGCTGCTAAGTCGCTTCAGTCGTGTCTGACTCGGTGCGACCCCATAGACGGCAGCCCACCAGGCTCCTCTGTCCCTGGGCTTCTCCAAGCAAGAATACTGGAGTGGGTTGCCATTTCCTTCTCCATTCACACACTTAGGTCTCGGTATAAATGCTATCACTCCAGAGGGCCTTGGGCTTCCCAGGTGGTGCTAGTGATAAAGAACCCGCCTGCCAGTGCAGGAGACAAGAGATGTGGGTTCGATCCCTGGGTTGAGAAGATTTCCTGGAGAAGGAAATGACAACCCACTTCAGTATTCCTGCCTGGAGAATCCTATGGACAGAAGAGTCTGGTGGGCTATATAGCCTATGCGGTCGCAGAGTCAGACACGACCGAAGGGACCTAGCACTCACGTAGGGGGCCTCCCCAAGATGATCTATCTAAGGAGACAGTTCTTTTATTTTCTAGCTTGGCTCTCAGGTTATTAATTTCATAATTTGTTTTCAACTTGCAATAATTTTATCTGCTCTGTTCCCTAGAACATAAACTTTGCTAGTGCAGAGAACAGAGTCTGCCTTATTCACTGCTGTATTCCCAGCAGCTGGAGGAATCCATAGTATACAGAAGGTGTTCGATTAAAATGTTTTTGAATTAAGAACAAGGCAAATGATATGAATAGGCAATTCATAGAAGAAATAAAAGTATTTAACACATGAAAAAAAATGCAAAGTAACAAGAGTGAAATGCAACATTTTAATCTATCAGACTGGAAAAAAAAGGAAGATTCTTAATATTCAGGGTTATTAAAGCTATAGAGAGAAGAATTACATATTGCATGACTGTAAGTTAACTCAATAATTTTGGAGGCAATTTGCCTTATCCCAGTAGAATGCTGGAACCGGTTTGAACTAGCTTATACCAGCTCACAAGAGACCATAGTTAAATATTCAGGACTTTTTAGAGAATAGCTGTTTGTTTGAAATTGGCCATGGTGGCAGTGTTTACACCATAGAAATCAGCAAATGTTATAAATCAGATTGGGCTCTTTTTGCCATATTTGGTTTTTCTGACAGCCAGTTTATGAGCACACCAATGCCTTTATATATAAAAATAGAAAATGGGCATAATTTTGACCTACAATTTCCCCAGAAATTATTGTGCAAGTACACAAAGAAAAATGAATTTAAAAAACAGACAATGCAAACATTTATATGCCCATCAATAAGGGAATGATTGAATGAATTTATCCCATATTATAAAATAGTCATTAAAAAAATGAGACACATATATTGCCACATATATTCAGTGATATAATTTATCACTGAATAAATAAATTCAGAGGACATGTATACTATTTCATTTTAACTAACTGTATATGCTTATAGTATATTGTTTTCCATATATTGGACAAGATCTATTTAGATACATGCTGAACTGTTACAAGAAGTCATCCCTAGGACTGATATAAAAGTAGAAAAGGAGACTGGGATGGGTTTTGCTTTTTAATTTATCCATTTGTAAATTGTATGCACTTTCAAAACAGCAGCAATTATTTTCAGAAAATAATCTTAAGTAACTTTTAGATTAGAGAGATAATCAAATTATAATTACAGACTATTTAAAAATCATGACAATGAAAATAATACATAGCAAAAATTATGAATCAAGGCAGAAGCAATAATAAAAAGGAACATCACAGCTTTGTATAATTTCATCATTAAACAAAAAGTTGACAAATTAACTAAGCTCTCAACTTAATATGTTAGAAAATAAAACTTGGAAAGCAAGATAAAAGGATTCATAGATAAAAGTAGCAATTAATGAATTTAGAAATCATAAAAAGTACAAATAATAAAGAAGTCAGACACCTAATTCTATGCAAAAATAATCAATAAAACTGGCACATTTCATCAACAAAATATATATATATGCAAACCAATGAGAAAGAGGATATAAAACGAAAATCTGAATATAATATATAAATGTAAAGCTATAATATAAAATATGAAGATTAAAATTCATGAGAGTGATACACTTGAAAACTGAGTCAATAAATTGGATGGGCTATAAGAAAACAAAACATAACCCAAACAGGCTATTGACTAATGAAATTTTTCCAACTTTGTTCCCCCTTAAATGCTTTGAAACTTGAACAAAGGTGTCATACCTATGCTATTTAAATTATTCTCACAATAGAAAAAAGGAGGTTAGTATCCCTGAGCATTTGACTAGTATTGTATGACAACGGACTTGTAATACAATGCATTAAGATGCTTTTACTAGGACAACCAAGACTCCAAAACCTGATACTATCAGGTACTCACAAGAAAATCAGAAACCAAATCACATACACATAAATGCAAAGATTCCCAAGAAAATACTTTTTAGTTGCCTCTCCATGAAGCAGCCAGAAGGGATCCTTTTAAAGCATAAATAAGACCATGTCTCTTCCTTGCTATAGATTCGCCATGAGCTTCCCAACTCAGAATAAACTCTTGGGCCCTTTCCCTGGCCCTTCATAAAGGGATCTGATGTCCTCTCTGACCTCATGCTCCTCCCCTCTCCCCATGCTCCCACCACCCAGAATTCCTTAATGTTCCCTGAACCCAACTGAAATCCATTCCCAGGCCTCTTCGAGTCAAGGTAAACTTCATGAGGGCACGAACTTTTTGCAAATAGTCTCCATGATGGAGACCACTAGCTGTCCATCACAACCCACCCTCCCCATCCTTCACAGGAGACCTACAGCCTGACACATGGTGGGAGGATGCACTCCATCCTTCAGCCTCCCTTGCCAATAGGTGTGGCTATACAGCCATGATCTCACCTAAGGAAGGTGACAAATGACCACATGCCACTTCTGGTCAGAAGCCTGAAAGATGGTGGACCTGCCTCCTCTCCCTTACGATCCCCTTCGTACACCCTGGATCACTGATGCCTGAGCCCCACTTTGGCAATGCAGACGAAAACAATATGTCTCAGTGGGCCAAAGAACAAATGCCTTCTCCTGACCTTTCTGTACCAGATCTGGAAATGGGTACAGGAACTCCAAAGTCAAGACAAACCACAGGAACCTCTCTGCAGGGGAAGAATCATAGAAGAGAAAGAAGCGCTGTAAAGCGGATTCAGGAAATCATCGTGCAAATCCAAGACAGAGCAGATGCACGTGTGGTGAGCATCCATACTCCTTGATTTAATGAAAAACGAACGTTATTGACAAACTGCTCTGTACATTATTGACATTGTTTGAGGGCACAACCACTTAACAGAAGCCAGTGATCATTCAGGAGGGGGTAAAAATCTAACATCAGGAGTTATCACATCCAGGAAACGTATAAGTACTGAAGGTGGGGGACATTAGGGAACGACTCTACCTGGGCACACAGCTGTCGTCCTGCCTCTGAAGAAGAAACACAACAGACAGACCAGTTATAAATGGGATCCAGGCAGAAAAGATACAGGGTCAGGGTGAGATACAACCCAATGAATCAATTCAAGTTATTGCAGAAAGCAACTTGCAATTGGATCCAGCTAGCATCTTCTTCTCTCTAAAGGATGAAAACCAGTAATGTATAGTCTGCAATCAAATGCTTGCTTTAAGGATGCTCCTGTGGATGACTTGGCTTCACCACCGGCATGACCCATCTCTGGGAGTTTAATATCCGGTGAAAGTACGAAATGGGTATCCTGCATCTTTACTGAACTCGTCTGTCACGGTGCCATGAGCTCCCACACCGAAAGGTTGTCTCCTCTTTACATAACGAACATTCTCTTTACAGCCTTTGCCTCCGATGTAGTCACCAGGCAGGGAGAGGATCCCTGGTGGATACTTACCGAACACAACTCCAGGGCTGGCTGCAGCCTGAGCCCTGGGCAAAGATCAGCTGTGAGATCGCAGAGTTTCTTTATTAAAGAACAAATCACGCTGGACAAACCTGATTGCTTTTCGGATCAGCTTGTGAAATGAGGGGGCTTAGCAAACACGGGCGCGCAAGGTATCTGGGGTATTCAGTGCATTATTTAGTGAAACGCTCTGGAAATGAGACTTGGGCAGCCTGTGATAGTTGGCCTTAGGTATGAGGGAGAGAGAGCCCACGGTGCCCTTGGGGGTCGAAAGGAGAAAAGCCTGCTTCTGCCTTGTTCAGGAAAAGGCATTTTGCTAAAACAATGGGTGTGCATGCGAGCTGAGAGCAGGTGCCGGGCTTGGCAGGCATCTGTGGGTTTGCGGGGAGAGGTCGCACTGATGGAATTCCAGCAGACCTGGCCCTCTAGCCGTGCCCTTTCCTCCAGCACCTCTGCCCTCTGCCATCCTCTTGTACAGGAACTGGGAAAAGCCACCACCTTGGCTAAAATTCAGGGCAGACAATTCTTCCTTCCGGACTTTAGGTTTCTCCTCTGTAAACTCAAGGCTGGACTAGGCTTTCTGATACTTGCTCTAACCCCACCTTTCGTGATGAAAAAAACTTAAGAATCTGAATGTGTTCCTCTTCCACCCTAAGGTGGGCTATCAACACGACAGCTCAGACATCAAACTCGGCTGCATTATCTGAAGGCACCAGGGGGAAAAAACCTGCCTTTTCCCAAGGACACTCCTTTTATTTGCTCACTGATAATAAAATGTTTAAGAGTTATTTTACCTTAAACATGCTCATCTGCTGAAGGAGGAGAAGGACTAGGTTTCTAAGGGTCCCGCAACCTTCTCCAAGGAACAATTTTGACCATTCCATACCCCTCCCCCACACTATTTTTCTTCAGAGCCTTACCATTATGAGGGGTTATACTGAGACTCTGTATATTTGTTTGGCTTCTCAAGGACAGGTAAATTTCATGAGGACACAGATGCTTTGCAAATGGCCTGTGTGATGGAGACCACAGGCCTTCGTCACAGTCTAGCTGTCCCTTACAATCTGTCCTTCTCAGGTTCCACGGGAGGTGACCTGTAGGCCCACCCACAGGTAGGAAGATGTACTGCACCCCCAGCCTCCCTTGCCATTAGGTGTGGACATGTACCCGTGAACTCACTAAGGAAGATGACAAGATAACCACGTGCCACTTCTAGTCCAAATACTGAAAAACAGTCCACCTGCCTCCTCCATTCATCCATTCATTCCCTGAGGACCACAGCACAGAGGGCTATGACCTGGCTTCGATCACAGAGAGGATGCTCTAGGCTTAGCGAATGGCAGAGCCTCTGCCACCCCCACACTTGGACTGTTACAGAAGAGAGAAGGAAACTTCCATTTGGGGATGCATTTTGGGGTCTGTTAAAGCAGCTGACTGTGTCATCCTAAGGGGGTTCCACCAGCTGATCCCAGCTTGCTGTGCCTATATCTGTGAGGCGACCTAGACCTTGCCACCTGCTCCTACGTCAGGGGCTCCCCAGCACAACTTCTTTTTGTTTGGGGTTGATTTAGCTTTGTTCTTCCCCTTCCTGTGCATTGCCTATTGATCTTAGAAATCTATTTACAGTCACAGAAATCTTGATTTCCTTACCTGGAACTCCAGGAGCCCCGGAGGCTCCGCCAGTTAGTATGTGGTACTTATATGAATATGAATTCATGGTTAATAGGGCTGTACAGAGATTCTTAAAACAGCTAGTGTTACTGAATGCTGGCCACATGCTAAGTGCTTGATAAACGCTTGCATACATAATGCAAACAGAGCTCTTTGGAGCTCCGTTTTCCATAGGAGGAAATGAGACACAAAAGATATTCAAGAACTAGCCCAAGGGTACACCCCTGGCAAGTTGTTATGCTTAACCAGGGACAAGACGTGAGGCATGGGGAAAGCCCTCAAAAGCCCCCAGCACCGCCAGCCAAGGAGACACCTCTGTGCTGTCCGGGGAAACACGTGGTCTGAGAACGTCCCTCTCTGGCCACTGTTCCTGGTGCCATTTGGTCTTCAAGGAGTTGGGCCCCCAGCAGCTGAGCAGGATGGCCAGGAGCAGGGGCGGCAGGTCCCAGGTCCGAGCCCCCTGCACTCAGCCTGGAGTGCCCCTGGAAGGTTCCCAGAGTCACCGTGCGTTCTTCTCTCCTCTGCTCCACACCTCCCCGGCCTCCTTCCTCTGCATCATGACTGACGCACGGCCCTGAACAGCAGGACTGAGCTGGGCTGTGTCTTCACTGAGGGCCTTACTCTCCTCCTCTGAATACCTCCATCCTCTGCCATCTAGGATGCCCTACTCACTTCCTCTCCAATCAGCTCAAAACGCCCCTGAAAATCCATCCTCATCTCCCCAGCACGTGCATGCCCCTCGCCTCCTCTGCCCGCTTCCCCCAGAGCACCCCAGGGACAGGCTCCCCGCGCACCATCCACCCCAACCTCACAAAACCCCAAGGTGGAGGACGGTTGGGGGTGGCGGTGCTGCTGGGCCTTCCTCCGACTGCAGGCGGCAGGCTCTGATCTGTAAGAGGGAAAGTAGGTCTTGAACAAAAGACATCAGACGCCATGTGGTTTTCCACCAGACCCTCCTCTTTGTCTCATCTCCTTCTGGTTCCCCTGACGTCACCTGCCACCCCCCCCCCACCCCACCACCACACCCAGCTTTCAACCAGTTCTGGGCACTGCCATCTCCTGAGGCCTTACCCTAGGGGCAGGACCACATCTGCAGAACAACGAGGCCTCTGGGCAAATTCCCACAAGGCTGAAATCCACAGCCAAGGGGTCTGTCACCAATCAGGTTTCTGCGTCCCTCTCAGGACCCCACACCCCCCAGGAAAAAGACAACTCGCACCCCGGTGCGAGACGGGGTGGTGTTGCCAAGGGAGGGCTCCATCCCCAAGGGGGCATCTGACTGCTGAAAGCCCTCCATTCTCCTTTCTAGAAGCAAGAAGGTCTGAGGAATTCACTCACCTGGGCACTCACAGGGAGCCCTTCCTAGGCCTGCACTCTTGGTCCTGTGTCCACTTCCCTCTCTAGGAAACCCGACAGAATGTGACAGATGAGACAGCTTGTCACCCCAACACTTCCCGTCCCCACTTCTGACTCAGAGACTGGGAGCTCAACCCAGCATACTCCTCTGAGGGGAGCCTCACCCACCAGCTCTGTGTCCAGCCCTCAGCTCTGCAGGCATCTGAGGAAAGAGGAGGGTCTTCTCGGGAGGACGGGAGGACGGAAGGACATTGTGGATTTGACCATGACCCTCCTTGTCCTCTGAGGCCCAGAGACAATGGTCGCAGGCTCGGCCTCCAGGTATGGCCCTATGGGGCTCCCACAGATGGAGTTTTCTGACTGCCTTCTGTTGGGATGAGATGAAAGCACATTCATATACACCCACACACATACTCATGCATCGTCACAGTCACACATGCACGTACAACTACACAATTATGTGCACACACAGTAACACACACGATTATACACACCCACACCACACACACAGTCATACACACTCATAAGCACACAAGCGCGTAGGCAGATCACAGCAATGTACTGAGACAGGGACTGGCTCGGCATCTCAGCCGGACACCCTTTCCCTGGAAGCCCCTGGACCCATGCAGAGCTCCCTGATGCAGCCCACCTTGCCAAGAAATGACAGAGTCTCCAGCCTTCGACTAAACTCCAGCAGAACTTCTGGAAAGTTCCTGTTCCCACCCAGAAACCTATAATTCCAAACCTCTCCCTGGATCCATCTCTGCTTCACCCCTCCCCCACTGTTTCTATGACAACCTCCAGCCCCGGGGTACTGCCGCTGCTCTGACCCTTGGGGGCTGCTTCTATGTATATAACGGTGGATTATGAGCCACGTATACATGTTCTAGGACCAGCTCTAGGACCCCAGAGCTGCCATGAGTGTTGGAAGCCAAAGAGGACTTGGACCTGCCCAGATGTTCTAGAGACCGTCAACCCACGCAGGCTAGCACCCCCACATCTGTTTCTCTTTCTCTCTCAACCTCCTTACAAAAGCACATGCCTGGCAAAGAAATGCTCGCCTGTTCCAGGCACTTCTGCGTACAGAGGCAGATACACAGGTGCTCATGTGGAAAAGTTTGCAAAGCAAAGATCTGGGCGTCCTGGGATGTGGGTTCTGCCCATGGGTCTGCCACTTGCTGGCTGTTGGCCTCTGGGCAAATTCCTCATCTGTAAAAAATTAGGGGTTTACACAGGATCAACTTGGGAAGTGCCTCCTCCTGACATAACACTCTGATCTGCTTCACTCTCTGCAACTTCTTAAATTTCGCTGGCAGGAAACTGAACCTGACAAAAATGGAAATTCTTCCAGAAAACTCCAACCAGAGTCTTCAGGTTCAGCACTAAAGCCCCCAAAGTCAGGTGCAAGCTGGGGGACCCCTTACAGCTCACAGCCTTCCCTGTGGGACATTTTTTTCCTTGAAAATGCTGCATCTGAATTTCCATCCTTTCTACATGCATGACCTTGACCTGGGGACCCACAAGGACGCATCTAGACTACAGGAACCTTCCTGTGGGGGGTGCCCACGAAGGTTGAGAAGTCCCTCACTGGGAGGCACTTAAGCCTATGAAGACACAGCAAATGTGGGATGTCTGGAAGCCACCCCTGGCTGGATGAGGCAGGAAGGAGGGAGCCACTGTGAGAGCAGACTAAGGATGCTATTAAGAGGAGAGAGGATAATTCATTCCTGGTGTGACCCGAGGGTGGCAAGCGGCCACTGCAGTCCTTGGGCCAGTACCCCTGCAAAAGAGTGAATTAAGGAGATGCTGACCCCAAAGCATGCAATCATTTGGATCAGGATAGGAGACCATGGCAAAGCAGAGGGGCCCCCAAAGAAGTGGGAATTGGAAAGACAAGTAAGGGTCAGTGGAGCACCCTCTCTTACTGAGATGGGGTTTTCTACCCAGCTGGGGAAAACAGTGTACTGGAAAGTGTGTGCTCAGTGGTCCTGGAGGATATGGTGCATCCCAAGCGGGACTGCGCAGCATCCAATTTGGAACCCAACGTTCACAGCCTGACTCCAGCTCCCGCAGGCTGGAGGGTTACAGGCTGCAGAGGAAGAAGAGCTCTAGGGATGGTCCCCCTGTCCATTTTTAGGGTCTGATGTGGGGCTCATAGGAAGAGAACCCAGCACCAGCAGGGAGGCTCTGATACCCAGAAACAGGAAGGCCCAAGTGGAGGCTGAGGACAGACTTCCAGGAGGCTCTGCTGGGGACTTCCTTTGGCTTCAGGCCTCGCAAATACCCTTTAAAAATGTCTCCCCCGCCTGGTACCAAAGGCTGTTTGTTTTCTCTTCTGGGTGAACATGTTGTGATTCTCCCTTTCCTCCTCAGGCAGGGCTCAGCAATTACAGTATGTTCTCGAAGCAAGGGCAGATGGCCGGGGAGGGTGGAGCCACGTTCTCCCCGTGGCTTCCTCCTCCTTCCCCCACGGCCCAAATTCTGAAATCAGCAATGAGCATTTCAGGGAGAGCTGCGATTCCTGGCCAGCAAGCCTGGAAATCAGGATAAGAAGACTGCTTTCCCCACAACCATCTCCTCTTCCAAAGTTCATGTTCACACCCCCAGCTGGTGAGTTAACAACAAACGGCCTCTGAGCTTGCAGAAGGAGGAATCCTCTCTCAAGAAGAGCTCACAGTCTGGCTACTGGGAACTCTCTAACTCTCACTAGAAACACAGACATCTCCGATGTCAGATCCAAATGAGATCAAAGCTAAGAAGGCATAAAGGTTCCATCATGTGTGAAAACTCAGATCAATGGATGGGCTGCCCAGAAAACAGTGTTGAGGAGGATTCTGAGGGTGCGTTTGGATACTGAGGGAAAGAAAGCTGCAGTCAACTGCTGACGCTTCATGGGTAAAAGAGTGGTGGCTCATGTGCCACGTGTTAGCCCTTTCTAAATGGGTCCCTGGGGCCAGGACCACTCTGGTTAAAAATCCTCTGTCTTGGGCTTTTGTGGTGGGCAGAACAATAGCCCCAAAGATGTCCACCTCCTAAACCCTAACCCAGTGGATATGCCACTTTACGGGCAAAAGGAACTTTGCAGATGGGATGAAGGTAAGGATCTTGAGATGAGGAGATTATTCTGGGCTACATGGGTGGTCCGATACGATCACAGCATCCTTATAAGAGGGAAGCAGGAGGTTCAGAGTCAGAGAGAGGAGGTGATCAGATGGTAAAAGTAAAAACTGCAGTGATGCACTCTGAAGGGGGAAGAAGAGGCCACAAGCCAAGGAAAGCAGGCAGCCTCTAGAAGCTGGAAAAGGCAAGGGAGAGGATTCTCTTTCAAGAGCCTATGGCAGAACCAGCTCTGCCAACATCCTGACTTTAACCAAGTAAAACTTATTTTGGATTCCTAGCCTCCAGAACTGTAAAAGAACACATTTAAGTTGCTTGAAGCCACTGCATCTGTAGTAATTTGTTAGAATCCCAATAAGAAACTTCCCTGGTGGCTCAGACGGTAAAGAACCTGCCTACAATGCAGGATACCTGGGTTCGATCCCTGGGTCAGGAAGAGCCCATGGAGAAGGAAATGGCTAACCAATCCAGCATTCTTGCCTAGGAAATTCCATGAACAGACGAGCCTGGCGGGCTATAGTCCATGAGGCCACAAAGAGTTGGACGCTTCTGAGTGACGTTCACTCACTCGCTCATAGTATGTTACTTATTCTCCTGTCTCAGACCCTTCTTTGGAAAAACGGGAATAATTCTGGTACCCACCTCAGATGGGGCTGTCGAGACAATAAAATGCAACGGGATCAATGTAAAGCATTTAGAAGAGCATCTGGCACTCAGCAATCCTCAGCAAACATTAGCTGTGATTATTCTGGTCCAACTGCTTTATTTTACAGAAGAGAACATTAAAGTCGAGGAATATGAGGTGCGAAAGGTTCCACCAACACAATGAGGAATTGTGGTCATTTCTGGTTGGTTACTACTGAGTGGCACTCTTATTTACAATAGAGGACATGGGGCCAGAGAAGATTCAACTCCTCTGGGTCATAGAAGGACTGAAGCACATGTACCCCATTTAGTCTGATTTTCCACCATCTCTGGACAGATCAACTGCCCTCGGACAGCTGCCTTTGATAGGAGAAGCTAGGCTCCCTCCTCCCCCTCCAGCCCAGAACTGGGCTCCGTCCCCCTGAGCTGCCTGCTAGCAGTGAACTTGACACACGCCTACCCACCGGGAGCCATTTGTCAGTGTTCTCAGTTCCCCCTGAGCCTTCCCCCCAGACATCCACCCAGCCCTAGGCTCCTAACTCAAAGCCAGAATCTGTACCTCAGTGTTCACCATTCAAACGCCCCGCTGCACCACCTCCTAGCAAGTCCTCTGCTCCAGTCTCTCCAGGTCCTTGGGACGAACCCCACTGCTTTCTCCCCAGCCATCACCCCCTTGCCTGACATGTCTCTGCCTGCTGGGCTAGCCTGGATTTCACCATCCATCACCATAAAACCTGCATTTCAAAGCATCTCGGGTGGAGCACTCTGATGCTGATCAAATCATCTCCTTCTCCCTACCTAAGCCCACAGTTGAACATCCCCCGAGACAGCTGCACAATTGGGTTTACTGGTTTCACTTAAAACTCATGGGCACAGAGCACCACGGGGCACTCACGGCTTGACAAGCGACCCCTCTTGGTAGGTTTTCCTCTTCAGGAGTAGACCTCCCCACCCCTCTGCCTCCAGGCTACAGGCGGTTCACGCAGCACTTAGCTGGCAGTCCTCTTCTCTACTTGCTCAATAGTCTCCTCCAAAGAATCGACGCCATCACTCCCATTCCTCCACAGGTGCAGAAAAGTCATATTTGTATCTCAAGGCAGGCTGCTCTGAGCATCACAGGCCCTGACCCGACTGTGAACAGCACAGCTCCGCTGGAATGTCTCAAATAGAACATATCCAAAATGGTCTCAGGGGAAATGCTGTCTCCTGAGACAGGCTGTTCTGGGCTGAATTGTGTCTCCTCTCCTTCTCCCCAATTCATAATGCTTCCTGGTTGGCTCAGTGGTCAAGAATTCGCCTGCAATGCAGGAGCCACAGGAGACTCAGGTTTGATCCCTGGGTTGGGAAGATCCCCCAGAGGAGGAAATGGCAACCCACTCCAGTATTCTTGCCTGGAGAATCCCACGGACAGAGGAGCCTGGCAGGCTACAGTCCCTGGGGTCGCAAAGAGTCGGACACAACTGAAGCAACTTAGCTCACTGCATATATTGAAAACCTAACACCCTGTACCTCAGAATGTGACCGAGAAATAAGGTCACTAAAGACGTAAGTAAATTAAAATGAAGTCCTTAGGGTGGGCCCTCATCCAAATGACTGGTGACCTTCTAAGAAGAGGAAATTTAGACACCGGATAACCATCACACAGCTTCCCTGGGGGCTTACACGGTAAAGAATCTCCTGCATTGCAGGAGATGTAAGAGATATGGGATCAATTCCTGGGTTGGAAGGATCCCTGGAGAAGGAAATGGCAATCCACTCCAGTATTCTTGCCTGGAGAATTCCACAGACAAAGGGGCCTGGCGGGATACACACTATGGGGTCACAAAGAGTCAGACAATACTGGGTGTGCATGCATGCAAGCATCACACACAGGGAAGGCCAGGTGAAGGCACAGGAGAAAATGATCACATGCAAGCCAAGGAGAGGAGCCTCAGACGACCCTGCTGACACCTTGATCGTGAACTTCAGCTGTCGGAACTGTGAGAAAATTAATTTCCTTTTTTTAAAAAAAAAAAAATTTACTTATTTATTTGACTGTGCTCGGTCTTAGCTGCAGCATGTGGGATCTAGTTCCCTGACCAGGGATCAAACCCAGGCCCCCTGTTTGGGGAGCTCAGAGTCTTAGCCACTGGACCACCAGCGAAGTCCCAATTTCTGTTGTTTAAGCCACCTGGTCTGGACTATTTTGCTATGTCAGCTCTAGTAAACTTATTTGGAGGCCCTCCCTGAGCACCCAGCCTAAGAGGCCACGAGTAACTTTCTAGCATGTCACTGTACTCTAGTTATGTGCACGGGTATTATTCTGGTCACTTCCCTGCTTGCGTATTTATTCTCTCTCCCCCCATTAAAATATAAATCTGTAAGAGCAGGACTCAGGTCACCACCGATTCGCACTGCCTACCATTGTGCACAGTACACGGAAGTCCCATAATAAGTATCTACCGGATGAATGAATACAGGACTCCACACTCTCGTTTATTCTAAATAAAGCTGAAGAAGGAAGAGGAAGGGAGGAAGTGAAGGGGAGGCACCAGGAGAATAAAAATAAGCTGGATATCTTCCAAATCACTGGAGAATAAAAGAGGCAAAAATAGGGAAAGAACTGAAGGCAAACAGTGAGGAAGGAATTTTAAAATGGAAAGCAAACAAATTTAAAAATATAAGAACTAAGTATATTGGTTATCAAATGAATGCGCATAGGCTTAACACCTCTGTCATAATAAAAAGCTTTTCACATAGAGACACAAAACAAAGTCTTATGATAAGCTGCGTAAAAGAGATGTACCTAAAATAAAGTTATATGAAAAGATTAAGAGGGATGAGTGAAGACATATAAAGAAAATGCAAACAAGCAAAGAGACAGGGCTGGCAATAGAAATGTTATGGAGGATGGGATTCAAGGCAAAGAACAGCAGCGATAAGAGGGTATAATCCACTGTCAATATGTAAGTCCAATGAACCCTTACGTACCAGATATGAATATATTTTTAAAAAATATGATATATTTAAACTACTA
The DNA here is from genome assembly GCF_019320065.1 of Cervus canadensis. Classification (NCBI taxonomy): domain Eukaryota; kingdom Metazoa; phylum Chordata; class Mammalia; order Artiodactyla; family Cervidae; genus Cervus; species Cervus canadensis. Next base: position 30,551,372 of record NC_057386.1, read on the forward strand.
TAAGTAGTTATAAAAAGTTATAAAAACTGCCAATATTTAACTGTCTTAATCTATTAAAACCAGAAATTTCACATAATACAAGAAGCAACAAAATAATCACAGCAGAAGTGAATATATCTCTACCAACTTTAATCAAACGAATAGAAATAAATAAGGATAGATTTTAATAAGATGATTAATATATATTAAACTAAATAATATATATATATAACTGAATCACTTTGCTGTATACCTGAAACATTGTAAATCAACTATACTTAATAAAGAATGAATTTTAAAATATTAAAAAAGGAAACTAGAATCCAGACTAATTTTGAACGGATAACATACTTTTGGCCAAACTGGTTTTATATGCCAAGAATGAAGAATATATCAACACTAATACATCATCATATTAACAAATCAGAGAAAAAATAAGCAATTAAATAAATGTTTCCAAAAAGGCAACAAAATCAACATCCATTCTTAACTTTAAAATCAATCTTAATGAAAGGAAATTAAGATATACCTCTTTTAATGATAAAAGTACAATAAAGTAATAATAATAAATATAATAAAAACATCTGTTAAATGTTTACTATTTGACAAGTTCCATATTAAATGTTCACAATATTTTAAAAAAACTTCCAGTTGAGATCAATTACAAACCAACGGCCACCATCAAGCAGAAATTAACCACAAACAGAGCCATTTCCACTCAAGTTAGAAGTGATGCCAACCATCCTAGTCATCATTTAGCCTTATTTTGGAGTGTTAGCCAGTGTAGTTACACCAGAAATAGAAACAAAAGCTAAGACCGCTTCCCTGGTGGTCCAGTGGTTAGGACTCTGCCCTGCAATGCAGGGGACACCAGTTCAATCCCACATCCCGTGGAGCAGCTAGCGTCCGGAAGCCACAACTACGGAGCCCAGACGCCCTCGGGCCCATGCTCCACAAGAGAAGCCACGGCAATGAGAAGCCAGTTCACTGCAACCAGAGTGTAGCCCATGCTCTCTACAACTAGAGAACGCTCTCGGGCAGCAATGAAGACCCAGAGCAGTCAGAAATAAAAATAAATAAATAAAACTTGTTAAAAAGAAAGAAAAATTAAGAACATTTAAAAGAAAGAGTCAAAATACCAGATGATATGAATATAAATCTAGAAAATCCAAGAAGACTAACTGGGAAGAAAAAACAACTCACTGAAACTAATAAGAAATTTCAGTCAGGTTGACAATTACAGGATAAATGTATAGTATTTATTCTGTAATTTATACCAGCAATAATTAGTTGGAGGATCAGGGAGAAAAAGAGAGAGGAGAAGGAGAGAAGAAAAAGCAATCCTATTCACCATTACGGAAAATTATATAAAATACATGGTCTTTTAAAAGAAGTGTGGGCAACGCAGATGAATAAAACTTACTGTATTTCCTGAAGGACATGAAATGGTTGTTCTTGGACAGGAATTATTATTATTGTAATATAAATTAAAAATATATTATAAAAATTATAAAATCTATTATAAAAATCTCTTATTAAAAATCTATTATAAAAATGCAGTCAAAAATTAAAACTAGCTCTATTGCATTTTTATTTTGACAAAATAATTCTCAAGTTTATACAGAAGAATTAGAAAAACTTCAAGAGCCATTAGACAGTCTCCTGTACTCTTCACCAGTTGAGTGAATGATTATTATGAACTGGAAGGAAATTTGACGTTTTAGAATAAAAGTCTTTAAAAACCTACACAGCCTTTGACTCAGCAAGGCCACTTGTAGCAATTTATCCTGAGAAAATAATTAGAAAGCTATGACAAAAATCAAAGTTATTCACTGCAGCATTATTTGTGGTAGTGAAAAGAAGAGGACTATTTTCTGTGGTCAACAGCAAGGTACCAGATGGATAAATGATGCTGTAGCTTTATGGAAAGGGTCTATGCAGGTACAGAGGAGATGTCCTAAATGGCTAGGTACTTGGTGATATTAAGTCAGGACTGCTAATGTCTTTACGTGAGGCAATGGTATTGCTGATGTGTGTGCTTCTTAAGACTCTTTTCTTTTAGACGCTCAGTCTTAAATATTCACAGATGAAATAATTTTACATCTGGCACTTGCTTCATAATAATCTGACTAACAGTGGTTTTGTGTGTGTGTGCACGTGTGTTGGGATGGAGGGTCGTAAAGAAGCTATGGATGAATGGGATTGATGGTGAGTTGACAATTTTTAGAGCTAGGTGACGGTACATGGGGCTCATTGTATATATTGTTCTCTGTGTAGTCAGTGCTCTGTATTTGCAGGTTCTGCATCTTTGGATTCAATCAACCACAGACTGAAAGAGCTTTTTTAAATTCCCAGAAAGCTCTAGAAGGCAAAACGTGAATTTGCCATGTGTGGGTACCTATTTATATAGCATTTACACTGCATTCAGTATTAAAACTAATCTAGAGATGATTTAAAGTGTACAAGAGGATGTGTATAGGTTGTGCAAAAAAATACTACACAGTTTTATAATAGAGACTTCAGCATCCTCAGATTTTGATCTCTGAAGGGGTCCTAGAATCAGTCCCCAGATACCATGGGACGGTTATGCTTTTACATATGTTTAAAATTTTCCATAGCAAAAAAAAAAGGCTGTTAAAAATTATATTCTTCCTGCATACTTATTAATACATAAAGATATTTATGATATATGGTGAAATGAAGAAGCCCATAACCCATTACAGAAAAGGCCAAATTCAGAATAAGATAATCCGAGGGACTGTAATCATAGAGGTAGTGTTGGTGTGGGGTGTCTTGACTCTGTCTGAAGGACAAGGGGTGCATATGAATCAGAGAACAAAGAGCAAGAAAAACCTGTGTTAACCCAAAAGCTCAGGTGAGAATTCGGGTAGCTATTCTTTAAAAAAAAAAAAAAAAATTCAACTAAGGAATTCTCTTATGGTCCAGTGATTAGGATGCCATGCTTTCACTGCTAATGGCCCAGGTTCAATCCCCATGTAGGGGAGCTTAGATCCCATAAGCTGTGTAGTTCGGCTAAAGATAAGTAGATTTTTTAAAAAGCAGCTGGAGGAGAGTGATTTTGAAGAAGGAATTCATGGGGCCTGAACTCGATCTCAGGCCTGTCCGTGCTGGCTGTGCTCGACTGCCTCTCCAGTGGACTCTGAACTCTCTGCTTAGTGCCTGTGAGGACGACAATGGAAGGATAAGACCCCCTCCAGACAGAGGAATCCTGAACATCACATCCAGGCTACTCATTGCCTAAGAGGAAGCATACCGTAATCACACCTGTCTCCGGACAGGTCATAAACTTTTTTCGCATCTGTCAAGATGTAATCACAGGCTTATCGATTATTAACTGGTTGGAATGTAACTGCGGGCTTATTGACTATTGACTGTTAAGACACGTACACATGGGGCAAGTGGTGTGTTAAGACACGTACACATGGGGCAAGTGGTGTGTTAAGACACGTACACATGGGGCAAGTGGTGTGTTAAGACACGTACACATGGGATAGGAGGTGGGTTTAGACACGTACGCATGGGGTATAAAAGATTTTCACAAATGCGGGACGGGGTCCTTGGCTAAGAGGAGACTCTGCCTTGGGCCCGCCGGCGTAATAAACTGCACTCCACTATCTGCATTGTCCTTCTGAGTGAGTCTGTTTCCCGGAAAGCGTGGCTATAACAATTTCAGAAAGGACAAGTATACCCTCAAGAAAGTCTGTCTTACTGGAAAGGAATTTACTATAAATTCCTGATTTAGAACTGGGAGAATTTTATCAGGCAGAAAGAGTTGCATTAGTAAGAGAATAAAATTCAGTGTAGGTTTTTTTTTTTTCATTCCATAGTATTTTTCCAATGCTATTTTAAAATTTACGGTCATTTTAAATCTCAATATCTATTGTTATATTAAAAAGCTTGTTTATATGGATTTAGGAACCATTTTGGCTTCTTGTATCTCTCTACATTTTCCTTTCTGGGGACAGCACAACAGTGAACTGGCTTGTGCATTTCAGCCTAGATGCGGGGAGACTTCCGCAATGGCCATGTGGTTCAGACACTTCCACTGCAGGAGGCCAGGTTCCAGCCCTGGACAGGCAAGTAAAGATCCCGCTTGTAGCAACGAACATGAAAGAGCCCTGTGTACTGCAATTAAGGCGTGACACAGCCAAATAAATAAATGAATAAATATTTTTTAAAAAGTATGTGCATTCTGGGGATCCACACAAAGGTCTTCCAGTCTTGGACTGAGATGCAGAAATCAGAATCTCTTGGAACAAGACCCAAGAATCAGGCTTTGAATTGGAATCTGTGGCCAACTCTATTTTCCAAACACTGTGTGACTTCTGAGGCTGGGGCATAAAAGGTGATGCTGTTTCTAGCTCGTTCTCTGGAGCACTCATATTTGGAGTCCTAGGCTGCCCTCTAAGTTCAGCTAAACTGAGGCTACTCTGCAGTGAGGAAGCAATGTCACCTGGGGAGACCCACACAGGTGGTCTGGTGACAGCCCTGCTCTTTAAGTCACCCCCCTACCCCAGACACTTGAGTGAAGGAGCCTCCAGGTGATTCTCCCCTAGAAGACACACATCCCAGATCTAACATCCCAGAGGGCAGATGAGAATGCTAGAGTTGTAATTGACATTAGAGTTTAATGTCAACACCGATGATTGTCTATTTATCCACTCAATGAAACATTTATCGATTGTCTGGTATGCTGGATTGTTCTAAAACCTGGAGATGCAGCAAAGTGCAAGAAGCATCCCCCAGTGTCATGGACCATACATTCTAAGGGTGGCAGAGGACAGCATGGCTGGCATGGGGGGAATAGACAAAACAAATAAGTACATTAACAAGATAGCTTAAGTGAAAGAAAGTGTTAGTCACGTAGTCCTGTCCGACTCTTTTGCGACCCCATGGACTATAGCCCACCAGGCTGCTCTGTCCATGGGATTTCCCAGGTAAGAATACTGGGGTGGGTTGCCACTCCCTTCTCCAGGGGATCTTCCTGACCCAGGGATCAAGTCTCCTGCATTGCGTGCAGATTCTTTACCAAGTGAGCCATCAGGGAACTTAAGGCCATGCTAAATGTTATGAAAACAATAAAGCAAAGGAATGCGATGAGGGAGGCATGATTTCCTATTTCTTGGTCAACCTGCCCCAGGGATTACAGTTTGAACTGAGACCTGGAACTGCTGTAACAAAGTAACACAGACTGAAGTGGGGGTTAAACAGTATAAATGTAATGTCTCACAGTTTTGGAGGCCAGAAGTTCAAGATCAAGAATTCGGCAGTGGTTTTCAGGCCATCTTTGTCATTCTTTGGTTTGAAGAGGCACCACCCCAACCTCCACCTTCATCTTCATGTGGCATTCTCCCCATGAGCATATATTCCCCAATTTCCCCTTTTTATAAGGACACCAGTTGTATTGCATTAAGGGCCCACCCTAGTCCAGTGTGGCCTCATCCTAATTTAATTATCTGCATCTGTAATAACTCTGTCTCCAAATAAGGTCACATTCGGAGATAGCAGGTGTCCGGACTTCAACTTGCGAATTTTGGAAGGACACAATTCAGCTCTAACAGGACCAAAAGGAGGAGAATCCAGCTATACAATGATCTGAAGCTGAGCATACCCGGTAAAAGGCCAAGGAGAAGCAGAAACAAGTTCGATCTTCAAAAGTCAGACCAACAGTCAACGCTGGAACACAGAGAGGAGGCGGGGTTCGGCTTCATCATCACTGTGAGCATTCCTTTAAACAGAGCCTCACCGGCACACTCACCGGAAGACAGAGCTGCCCGGTGATCCACGCAATCCTCAGGGGTCCTGTCAGTTCTGGGCCCATCACTCAGAACCCAGCCCTCCTCTCCATCCCCACCAGCACGGCTTTGGTTGGGCATTTACTTCTCGCTTCCACTATTTCAGTGGCTGGTACATTGATCTTCCTGCCTTTAGACTCCCCGTCCCTGCCATCCATCCTTTGGAATACCAACAGAACCATTTTCTAAAACAGAAATCCAATCTCACTCATCCTACGAAAAGCTCCTCCATTGCCTCTCCATCATTTCCAACATGAAGAACAAAATCATCAGTGAGGTGCAGGAGGTTGTACAAATGCAGCTTAGATCCAGCCGAGTGTTCAGCCTTTCTGTCGACTGGACTCACTTCCCATTTCCCAGACCCCCTGTGTTAAGACTCTTTTTGCTTGTGCTTTCCAACTCTTCCCACACTTTTCTTGTGTGTGTGTTTTTTTTTTTTTTTTAATTTTCACCATTTTGCATGGCCTATGGGATCTTAGATCCCTGACTAAGGATTGAACTCGAGCCCCCAGCCTTGGAAACACAGTCTTCACCACTGGACCACCAGGAAAGACCCAAACACCTTATCTTTTAGGCGCCAGTTTGAGGCTTCCCTGGTGGCTTGGATGGTAAAGAATCTGCCTGCAATGCAGGAGACCCACATTTGATCACTGGGTGGGGAAGATCCCCTTGAGAAGGAAATGGCAGCCCACTCCAGTATTCTTGCCTGGAGAATCCCATGGACAGAGGAGCCTGGTAAGCTACAGTCCATGGTTTCACAAAGAGTCAGACATGACTGGCGTGACTTAGCACGCATGTTGACCTGAAACAGAATTTCTCCAACAAAGATGGGTTTATTTGGGATCAGCAGAGAATTGCAATTCAGAGTCAGCCACCATGGCGAGCAAGGGGAGGAGAATGCTTTTATAGAGGGGAAAGAAAATTGGGAGAGTGACAGTAGGTAGAGTTTTTCCTGTCTTTTCATTGGCTGAGTCCTGGCCAGGAAAGAGAAGTCTTTCTTCTTCCTGTTGGGCTCTGCTGTCTTCACAGGGTATGAGGGCTCCCCCTGCTGGTCTCCTGACTCTACTTAATTGAGGATTCTGATTATTAATTTTTCATTATTAATTTTTTACATCACTGTTTTGGTCATTGACATCAGTGGACCAGGATCAGAGCTAATATTAACATTCCTGGCAATGTCTGTATCACCATCAATATAACTTAGTAGGTTTGACATCTAGGCATGAATTCAAGATCCCCTGGAGAAGGGAATGGCACCCCATTCTAGTATTCTTGCCTAGCGAATTCCATGGACAGAGGAGTCTGGTGGGCTTCATGGGGTTGCAAAGAGATGGACCAGACAGGGGACTAACACTTTCACTTTCACAAGATTAGGTATCATCTTAATGTCTTGGGCCTCAGTTACTTTATCTGTAAAATAAACTCTGAACCTTTTGCTTGCTAAATATGTAGCATTTGCCCCATCTTTCACACTGCAGAATTTATATAATAATTATATCACCATCACCATTAACATCAGTTTTGCTCTCCATTTGTTTAGTTTTGGAAACACTAAGGTATGGATTCAGCTTCATAGTTGCTCCTGTTTTATTGTTGTTGTTTTTGGAGGTGGATTTAGCCATAGCTGTTTTGAAACTGACATTATTTTTAGCATGTTTTAGAATTGTGTGTTAGGAATAGGGCACTGGTTAAGGGTGTAGCTTTGCCTGCTTTTTGTTTTTTTGTTTTTACTTACAAGCTCCTCACTGTTCAGTCATTCAGTCATGTCCCATTCTTTGCCACCCCATGTACTGCAGCACACCAGGCCCCTCTGTCCTTCACTATCTCCCGGAGTTTGCTCAGACTCATGTCTGTTAAGTTGGTGATGCCATCCAACTGTTAGGGGAAGCACACTGATTGAAACCGCCCACCCTGGCCAGGCACCATAGTAGCCATTTGCATGAGTTGTTTTATGACAGGAGATCCTGATAAGGAATACGGAACTAATAAGCCACCACCAACCGGAAGAGTTCGGGAAAGGTTGAAAGGCGACACCGTGTGTCCGTCCACTTCCCAGAATCCCTCTTGCTCGCATCCAGCTTGGCTGAGGGATGCGTGCGCCACCAGGAAAGACTCTGAATTAGAATGATTAGCCAAAGACCATCCGGAAACTAATCCCATAACCGTAAAACCCAAGACTGCGAGCCACAGGGCAGAGCGGTTCTCCTGGGTTCCCTGACCCTCCTGCTCTCCACCCCGGGGCCCTTTCCCAATAAAATCTCTTGCTTTGTCAGCACATGTGTCTCCTCAGACAATTCATTTCCAAGTGTTAGACAAGAGCCCAGTTTCGGGCCCTGGAAGGGGTTGCCCTTCCTGCAACACAACCATCTCATTCTATGTCACCTCTCTCTCTCCTTCTGCCCTTAATCTTTCCCAGCATCAAGGTCTTTTCCAATGAATCAGCTCTTTGCATCAGGTAGTCAAAGCATTGGAGCTTCAGCTTCAGCAAATCCTTCCAGTGAAAATTCAGGGTTGATTTCCTTCAGGATTAACTGGTTTGACTTCCTTGCTGTCCAAGGTAATCTCAAGAATCTTTTCCAGAACGACAGTTTGAAAGCATCAGTTCTTTGGTGCTCAGCCTTTTTTATGGACCAACTCTGACATATGTACATGACTACTGGAAAAACGATAGCTTTGGCTATACAGACCTTTGTCAACAAATTGATATCTCTGCTTTTTATAAGGTCCTGGGTCGTGATAAATTACAGCAGCTTTTCTGAAAATTTACCACACTGGAAGCTATGCTGAACTTCTCCTGTGTCCTCCTAGGCCCTCTCCCATTAATTTCCTCTAATTCTCATTAGCATGTTTCTACTGCAGACTCGGAAGCAGAGAGAAATTCTTGTGCAGCTAATTTAACACCTGCAGGTTTTGAGAGTTGGTAGAAAAACTACATCAATAAAATAATCACTTGCTTTCTCAGAGATTTTAAATTTGAACCCTTTAAAGGTTAGACTTTTGTTATGATTTCTATTTCTGTGTTTCCATCGAGTCATATGTTAATTAATGCTCTTGTCTTTTCAAATGTAAAGAGAAGCGAAAACAAAATCTGAATGAAACAATTTTCAGCACATGAATGGCCATAGTCAAGAAAATATTCTGACATTTCCGAGGCGGGTGTGGCTTTTCTCTTCCACAGCCCCACAGCCTGCCTTAGAAATCCCTGGCACAACCATGGGTAGCTGCAAGGTGGGACTGGCAGGCGGGACCCAGCCTGGGAGCTGGGTGATGTCCTGAGGTTTGGAGATTCTCTGGGCACGGTTGGAAACTCTCTGATGTGTGTGAGCAGGAGATGTAGCAAAAAAAGATGGGCAGAGAGGAGAGTAACATGGAAACACATTCAGTTCAGTTCAGTTCAGTTCAGTTCAATTCAGTCGCTCAGTCGTGTCGGACTCTTTGCGACCCCATAGACTGCAGCACACCAGGCCTCCCTGTCCATCACCAACTCCCGGAGTTTACTCAAATTCATGTCCATTGAGTCAGTGATGCCATCCAACCATCTCATTCTCTGTCATCCCCTTCTCCTCCCACCTTCAATCTTTCCCAGCATCAGGGTCTTTTCAAATGAGTCAGTTCTTCACATCAGGTGGCCAAAGTATTGGAGTTTCACCTTCAATATCAGTCCTTCCAATGAATATTCAGAACTGATTTCCTTTAGGACGGGCTGGTTGGATCTCCTTGCTGTCCAAGGGACTCTCAAGAGTCTTCTCCAACATCACAGTTCAAAAGCATCAATTCTTTGATGCTCAACTTTCTTTATAGTCCAACTCTCACATCCATATATGACTACTAGAAAAACCATAGCTTTGACTAGATGGACCTCTGTTGGCAAAGAAACATACATTACCATATGTAAAATGGATTACCAATAGGAATCTGCTATATTACTCAGGGAACTCAAACTGGGGCTAGGTAACAACCTAGAGGGTGGGATGGGGAGGGAGGTGGGAGGGATGTTCAAGTGGAAGGGGACGTAGGTAAACCTATGGCTGATTCATGCTGATGTTTGGTAGAAACCATCAAAATATTGTGCTTCCCAGGTGGTGCTAATGGTAAAGAACCCGCCAGCCAATGCAGGAGACCTAAGAGACTTGGGTTCAATATCTGGGTCAGGAAGATTCCCCAGAGGAGGGCATGACAACCCGTTTCAGCATTCTTGCCTCGAGAATCCCATGGACAGAGGAGCCTGATGGGCTACAGTCCACAGGGTCACAAAGGGTTGGACAGTACTGAAGCGACTTAGCACAGGCCCAGCAACACAGTACTGTAAAGCAATTATCCTTCAATTTAAAAAAGTACATTAAAAAAAGAGAGAATGGGCAGGAAAATGGTCAGAAGTTTGTAGTGTCTAGGCTAGGTGGTGGTGAGGGTTGGTGGTTACTCTTCCTTCTCATGGGTGCAGGGAGCTTATTTCCTTCATGTGCAATTAACTGCGAGACCCAGTGAGAGGTGGGGAAGAGAGCTCCTAGAGCGTCACTGGGAGAGATCACCAGTCCCAGCAGAAGGAGAGAAAGGCGTACCACTCCCAGGCTGGATGCTACCCCTGGAGCAGGGCATCATGAGACAATTCTTAGGAGAATGTGATCGTGTCCCTGGGAGTGATATGAGCTCAGTGACAGACACCCCCTTCTATGGGCACTTCTAAAGGCACAAAGCTTGTGGGAGAAACCTTCTCAGCAGATGGACAATAAGGGACTGTGGTCTCATGTGCCCACCAGAGGATAGAGGGGCTGCACCCCAGACCTCCAGGGTCCCCCAAGAGTGCGAAGAGGCGCCTAGCCATCCTAGGGCATCACACAGAAGACTGCCTAAGTTAGAAGAGTAGGCAAATGCTGCGGATGCACTCGGGGCTCAGCCTGGCAAAATGGCAACACCCATTGGGAGCAAGGTAGAGGGTGTGGACCATTGGCAGGGGCAAAGGGAGACACGGAAGAGGTCAGTGATTAAAGAGGCTATGACGGGGACTTCCCTGGCAGGTCAGTGGCTAAGACTCTGCACTCCCAATGCAGGGGCTCCAGATTTGATCTCCTGGTCAGGGAACTAGATCCCACATGACACAACTAAAGATCCTGCATGCTGCAACAAGGATCGAAGATCCCGCCAGATCCCATGTGCCACAACTAAGACCCGACGTGGCCAAAATAATAAATAAATATTTTTTTAAAATAGAGGCAATGGTGAAGTTGCACACTATCCCAGGAAAACCTTGCCTGAATCTACGCAGATGCCAGCACATTTCTGGAAACCGAAAAACACCAGATGGAATGAGGTGGACTCAGCGAGACCAGGTTGCTTCACAGTTACGTCAGGTCATCTCCAATGTCCCCCTCCTTCCTCTCTGCCCTCCTAGGGGAATGAAGCCCGGAGATGTCGTGGGAAAAGAGAATCTGGGAGGAGACCGTGGCCCCACATCCACCACGGTAAGGACCCAAAGCTGGTTTTGGGTGAGATAAGGAATTTAAAATGGGAGATTTGAGTAAAGCCTTAAACTGGATGGAACTTTGAAACCCCGAAGCAACTGGAAAGTGACACAACTGGCCTAAGTTGTGACTGAAGGGACAGGCAGTGGTTGGCTGGAAGCACCAATGGGAAAACAGTCGATGGACGTTCAGAATGCACTGATGTCTGACCGCTAAGCAAGCTGTTTTTCTTTTCAGGAGGTCATAATGAGGAATAAATGTGACAATTATTAAGCAGACACATGTACTTAGCAGAATAAACTCCCTAAAAATTCCCCTTAGCCTAACTTCTCCTTCTCTGAAGGGTCACACATGGCAACTGCCCTCTACCTGTGGTCCCTTCAGGGCTGCACGGTGTCCCTTGAAAAGCCCACTTGTCCCACACTCCTGAGCCACAGGTCCACAAGGACCCTGGGGAGTGAGTGGGATTCTGCTGCTCAGGCTACATTTCTAAGGAGGTACAGCCCTGCAGGAAGTCCAGAGACCATCATTGTCTTGGTCTGTTTGGGCTGCTAAACAAAACTACCACCGACTGGGTGGCTTAAAACAACAAATGTTTTCTTCTCCCAGTTCTGGAGACAGAGAAGTCTAAAATCAAGGTCCTGGCAGATTCGGTGTCTGGTGAGAGGATGCCTGGTTTATGGATGGCTGTCTTCTCACTGTGTCCTCACTAGCGAAAAAGTGGGAGAGAGCTCTCTGGGGTCTCCTCGTAAAATAATAATAATAGTAATGACTGTTTTAAAATTTTATTTGGCTGTGCTGGGTCTTAGCTATGATCTGTGGGATCTCCAATGTTTGCTGTGGCATGTGGGATCTAGTTCCCTAGGGAACCCAGGATCGAACCCAGACCCCCTGCACTGAGAGCAAAAAGTCTTAGCCACTGGACCATCTGGGAAATCCCAATAATAATAATAATTTTTAAAATAGAAAAATAGAAGTACAGTTGATTTACAATGCTATGTTAGTTTCAGGGGTACAGCAAAGTGATTACTATCCATATATGTATATATATCATGTCCAACTCTTTGCAACCCCATGGACTGTAGGCTGCCAGGCTCCTCTGTCCATGGAATTCTCCAACCAAGAATACTGGGGTGGGTAGCAATTCCCTTCTCCAGGGATCTTCCTGACTCAAGGATCAAATCAGGTCTGCACTGCAGGCAGATTTTTTATTGTTTGAGCCACCAGGGAAGCCCTTATAACGTTATAGGTTATTACAAAATACTGAGTATAGTTTCCCATGCTACATACCTGTGTTATGGTGGAGTCTCCTTTTTAAGGATGCAAATCCCATCATGGGTGTCCACCTTCCTGACTTTATTACCTCCCAAACATCCCACATATTAATTCCATCATGTTTGGGGGGGGGTGTAGCATTTCAAAGTATGTATTTCAGGGGGACACACAAACATTCAGCCCATCCCAGCCACCTTTTATCTGGCATTGTTTCTTTCTTTCCTTTGTGACTTGCCTATTCATGATATTTGCCATTTTTCTATTTCTATTCCATTTTTTTAAATTGTCTTACAGAAGCACTTTCCATACCAAGGATATTAGTCTGTTGTCACATGTGGTAGAAATTTTTTTCTGGTTTGCTACATAAATTTCAAACGTATTTTTGTTGGTTTAAACTTTTAAAAGTTTGGGTAATCACATGTATCATCCATATTTTCTTTGTAATTTCCAAGCACTTTGCTCCAATGTATTGTCTGTGAATGTCTTTCTTGCTTCCTCTACTTTTTTTTTTATCGGAATATAATTACTTTATAATGTTGTGTCAGTTTCTGCTGAACAACAAAATGAATCAGCTATATGTATACCTATGTCCCCTTTGGGACCGCCCTCTTTTTCCCCACCCCCCATCCCACCCCTCTAGGTCATGACAGAGCACCAAGCTGAGGTCCCTGGGCTATACAGCAGCTATCCCAGTAGCTATCTACTTTACATATGGCACCCAGACAGCATATTAAAAAGCAGAGTCATTACTTTGCCAACAAAGGTCCATCTAGTCAAGGCTATGGTTTTTCCAGTAGTCATGTATGGATATGAGAGTTGGACTATAATGAAAGCTGAGTGCCGAAGAATGGATGCTTTTGAACTGTGGTATTGGAGAAGACTCTTGAGAGTCCCTTGGACTGCAAGGAGATCCAGCCAGTCCATCCTAAAAGAGATCAGTCCTGGGTGTTCATTGGAAGGACCGATATTGAAGCTGAAATTCCAATCCTTAGGCCACCTGATGCTCTAGAGCTGACTTATTTGAAAAGACCCTGATGCTGGGAAAGATTGAGGGCAGGAGGAGAAGGGGATGACAGAGGATGAGATGGTTGGATGGCATCACCAGTGCAATGGACAAGAGTTTAGGCAAACTCCGGGAGTTGGTGATGGACCGGGAGGCCTGGCGTGCTGCAGTTTATGGGATCACAAAGAGTTGGACATGACTGAGCGACTGAACTGATTGTGTATATGCCAGTCCTGCTCTTTCAATTCATCCCACCCTCTCATTGCCTCCCTGTGCCCCTGTGTCCATTCTCTAATCTGCATCTCTATTGCTTCCCTGGAAATAGACTCATTTGTACTGTTTTTCTAGACTCCACATACATGAGTTAATGCACAGGACTTGTTTTTCTCTTTCTGACTTGCTTCCTCTGCTTCTAAATAATGCTCAACTGCATCTTTCATGTGTGTATCATGCCATCCTTATTGCCACAGTTGCTCTGCATTTTTTAAGATGAACAATCTTTTCACATTTTTTGAAATACAGGTAATGCATTTGTTTGGTCATAAACATCTTTTCTTTCTTTGTTTTAATCTCTGCATTTAATTAATAGCTTAGCTGGGTATAGAATTCCAGATCCAAAACAGTTTCTCCATAGAAGTTTGAATATATTGCTCCTCTACCATGACTTCGTGTTGCTGACCAGAAGTATGTATTAACATGTTTAGCTTTCTCTGGGAGCAACCTCTCTTTTCTCTCTGGAAGCATTAAGGACATCGTCTTAAAGCTTTGAGTTAGGAAATTTCAGCAGGATACATCTCTATGTGAGTTGTTTCCTCATTTATTCTTCTCCAAACTCAGGAGAGGCTCAGCATTGAGTCATATCCACTCTCATCTCAGAAAGTTTTATTTTTTTCTTTAATGTCTATAATTATGTTTATCTTCTTATGCTTCTGCCTTCTCCTTCTAGGAAGTCTATTAGATTGCTGTCAGGCCTCCTAGATTTGACATGCATGTTTCCTAACTTTTCCCATATATTTTATTTATCTTTTTGCTCCCAGTTCTGAGAGATTTCTTCCTTGATTTTATTTCGCAGATCAAAAACCTAATCTTATTCTCTGTCCAATTTACTATTCAGCTTATCTAGTGAAATCTTTACTTTTACAGTTATATTTTCATTTTGAAAAATTCTCTCTTGCTTTCTGATTGGTACCTTTTCTAAAGAAACTGCTCTTAATTTGTGTTTACAGCATCTGCCCAAACCTGTAGGCAGGAATCAGAATATTTTCAAATAGTTATCATCATTTTCCCTGAATTATCTCCTTTTTCTGCCTCTGGGATTATTTAGTTTGTGTTTCCTAATCCTTCTCTTTTTCTTTCATGCTTCTGAGTTTTTAAAATACCTTGCAATCTTTGTTTGGAAGTGCTTCACCCCCTTTTTTAATAACAAGATACTTTGATATGTGAAGCTAATTGGTGTGCATTTTCTCAGCAGTGTGTATGTCTCTTTCATAATAGGCCTTTATCTTAAAAAGAAGGACCAAATGTGAGCTTTCAGTCAGCAAGAATAATTATAGGCAGGCTCTCTTTTAATGTTCAGGGACTAGGAATAAGAAAGCAGGCTGGGGACCTCCATCACTGTCAGTGCAAAGGCTTCTGAGCACAGAGCCCTTGAGTGCTTCAGTTTTGCTGGTTCTCTGAGGTCCCCAACACTTCCACCAGGAGCTCTCCTAGGGTAGGATAGGTGTAAATCATTTGCTCACTTCTCCCATTGAAAGGTGAGTTTGATCTTCACTTTCCTTGAGTCTGTAGGGATCTGTGATGACTTGAATTCATAGACTATTAACTGAAGAGACATAATCAGTTCTGGGTCTGGGCCAGCTGTCACTTCCTGTTTCTTAGAGCATGAGCTCTGGGGAAAGTCAGATGGGGCATGTAAGAAGTCCAGCTCCCTCGAGATGACCATATGGTGAGGAAGCCAGCACTAGTCACGTGGAGAGATTTTTGGAGAGATGGATGTCTGACCAGGCCCCAGGTCCCCAAGTCATGTGCATGCCTTCCTGCCCAGGCACTTTGGGATGACTCCACCTTCCTGCACCCCTCTCCCCGCCCACCCTCCACCCCCAGCCCTGCAAGAGACAGACCATTGACCTGAGCCCAGTCAACCCGCAGGAAGATGAGAGATGATAACACACAATGATCCTATGTTCTCTAGAAAGCAGCTTTCAGGCTTTGATCTGAAGGTAGAACCTGTGGGGGCCAGCAACTCTGTTCAAGGGCAAAGGACCCACTGACCTGGTCTTTAAAACGCAGTTCTTCAGTTAAAATCTTGAAGATGTCCTCTGGCCCAAGCTCACAGTTGGGGACACTAACAGGGACTTTCTCTGAACTCCTCTGAGAAGACTGATGTTTAACTTCGATGCCTTGGGCTGTAGGTTCTTCTAGTTTTTATCTGTGATACATAAAGATTACACTGTATCCTCCAAACAGTCCTAAAAATTTAAACAGTTTCTGATGGTAACTATTTCTTTTCCCGTGTTCTGCTGTAGGGTGTGTTCATGGGTGTGCAATTTAAATGTAAACTTAGAAGAATGTGGAAGTATCACCATGTGCTCAAGTTTCTATATTGAACTAGAAACTTAGTAAATCCCTAAATAGAACTCAGTGATGAGGGCTAAATCTTGTATTTCATTTTTTATTTTTTGAAGAATTGATGCTTTCAGACTCTGGTGCTGGAGAAGATTCTTGAGAGTCCCTTGGCCTGCAAGGAGATCAAACCAGTCAATCCTAAAGGAAATCAACCCTGAATGTTCATTAGAAGGATTGATGCTAAAGATGAAGATTCGATACTTTGGCTACCTGATGCAAAGAGCCGACTCATTGGAAAAGACTCTGCTGCTAGGAAAGATTGAAGGCAAAAGAAGAAGGGGAGGGACAGAAGATGAGACAGTTATATAGCATCACTCACTCAATGGACATGAATCTGAGCAAACTCCGGGAGATGGTGAGCCTGGCATACTGCAGTCCATGGGGTCGCAAAGAGTTGGAAGTGACAGCGACTGAACAATAACAACATTTATTTATTTGTCTGTGCTGGGTCTTAGTTGCAGCACATGAGATATTTGATCTTTGTTGCAGCATGCAGAATCTTGTTATTTTAGATAGTTGAGCAGTATTGGGCAAATGAAGGGTATACGTCTGCTAATACCCCAGAAAAATAATTATATAGGGGAAATTCATGCAAAAACACACTTAGATGAACATTCCCAAAGGAGAGTAGTAGGCTTCCCCATGTCACCACAGGCTGGCCTCACCTCTCAAACACACTGGGGCAGCTTACAGAGCAACATCAGACAGGAGGGAAAAAATAACATAGGATTTTATGGTCTGAAAACCTTAGAGGTAAATCTTTAATATTCCTGTGAATTCGAAGAGTTTGTATTTTACATTACAAGTTCACTGTGGGTTGGATGCTAGGTTCAAAGGCCCCAGTAATGAGTGGATCAGTGATGAGGGAACCACCTGAGATGACTGCTGTGTGAAGCCTGGAGACTTTTATTAACTCTGGTTGCTTGTAAAGCTCATTGGAAGTTTCTTCAGAGATGCAAATAACTCTTATTTGAGATTTCAGGGGCTTGTGTTTCTATTTTTAATGCATGAATCCAGTGGTCTCTGAAGTCTGAGGGATTGCTTTTGGTGAGCAAGGGAGTGGAGACCTGGGAGAAAAATTCCCAAGAATAAAAATGGAAAATCAAAGAATTGGGGACTTCCCTGGTGGCCCAGTGGCTAAGACTCCAAGCTCCCAATGCAAGGGGCCAGACTTTGATCCCTGGTCAGGGAACTAGATCCCACAAGCACAGACCTGACACAGCCAAATAAGTGGGGAGGGGGGGGAACAGTGAAACTTTATTACAAAAAAAAAAAAAAGAATCGGGCAGCCCTGACAGGCCATCCTGAAATAGGTTTCCCAGGAGGGTTACAAATGGGGTGTCTCTTAAAGCTATTATAATTTGAGTATTTGTTGATCCATTTATTTATAAGCATGATGGATCATATAGGTAATAAAGCAGGAATGGAAAATCACAGGCTGGGCCCTCACCTGTTCTCTCATCCAGACCATTCAGCTCTGGCCCAAACCTCAACTATTCCACACAGCCTTAGCATTTACTGCACTCAACCTTAGAAGGCCATGGACTATCATTATCATCATCATTATTATCATTATTGTCATTTTTATTATTTAGACAAGCTTGTAGTAATTTTGCTCCCAGAGCCACTCATCAGAATATTCCTCCCTACTCATATGCAATGGTCTTCCTAGGAGCATTCCAGTAAATATGGTATTCTCCACTTTATTTTCAGAGATGTTTTAGCAACACTTTTAGACTAATGGCCCATAGAAATGTTCCACTGGCCTGCCTCTTAATTTGGTTGTGTTCTAGTCTGACTTTCAGGGAAGAATCACAAGAAATGAGTCAGTGACAGCTTAAGAAGGATCAGACATAGCTCCGCCTAAAAATCGATAGAGCTCAGGAGATATCTATGTTAAAAACCTTTAAGACTCCTTCTGTCTGGATAAGCTTACCACAATTTCCCCCCAAACCCCTGTCTGTTTCCTGAGGCAGTTATTTTCAAAACTTTAATAGGCCTAAGAGTCACCTCGGGAACTGGCTAAAATCTTAACTCACTAGAATTTCTGCTTCACTGTGCTTTATAGTGAGGATCAGAAATACCATTTCTAATAAGAACCCCTCCCCTAGTTAATTTTGATTCAGGTGGAATATTGATTTTGCACTAAGAAATAATAGGTACAAATTACGTGAAATAAACCTTACTTGACCTGAAAAGCTGGATGTATTTATTTAAGGAGGGCTTTTTTTTTTTTTTTTTTAAGGGATATTATATACCTGCATTTCTTTCTGTATGGAGTGCAGAGGGAAGAACCTCAGAGAGCAGTGAATGGACATTACACATCTCCCCCCCACCAAAAAAAAACAAAAAACAAAAACTGACCAACCAGTCAATTACTGGCAGTTATAGATAACAAAATAAGGAGTGAGCTGGGGATGACAATTGGGTACGCTTAGAAATAAATCCTTGGAGAAATGCTCCAGTAGGAGGCATCACTTTGCTGACAGAGGTCCATTTGGTCAAAGCTATGGTTTTTCCAGTAGTCAGGTAGGGTTATGAAAGTTGGGCCATAAGGAAGGCTGAGCATCAAAGAACTGATGTTTTTGAATTGTGCTGGATAAGACTCTTGAGAGTCCTGGACTGCGAGATCAAAATAGTCAATTCTCAAGGAAATCAACCCTGAATATTAAGTGGAAGGACTAATGCTGAAGCTGAAGCTCCAATACTTTGGCCACCTGATGCGGAGAACTGACTCATTGAAAAAGACTCTGATGTTGGGAAAGATTTAGGGCAGGAGGAGAAGGGGACAACAGAGGATGATACGGTCAGATAGCATCCTTGACTCAATGGACATGAATCTGATCAAACTCCAGGAGACAGTGAAGGACAGGGAAGCCTGCGTGCTGCAGTCCATGGGGTCACAAAAAGTCAGACACGACTGAGCGACTGAGCAACAACAATGCTGTAACATCTCAGATACTTCCCTGGTAGAAATCTAGACCTGCTGTCTTTGTGCTTTCTCCATCACAGATTTTCTTAGCCAGGTCTTCATTACTCCTTGCTTTGCTGAATTTTACAAGAGAGAAGGAAGAGCAGTAAGCAGCCATACTTCTTTCCTATTCCACTCAAGGCCTCAGTTGCCAAGGATTTCCACCCCAACCCCTGTGATCTCACTATTTCAAACACTAACCAATGAGCAGTACTTCATAAAACGCCTGATGTGCCTGTCTTCAAAGAGCAAACTCTATATAAATACAAAATTAAGAAGCAAGAGGGACTTTCCTGGTGGTCCAGTGGCTAAGACTCCACACTCCCAAAGCAGAGGGCCCAGGTTCAATCCCTGATTAGGGAACTAGATCCCCCATGTGCAACTAAGACCCAATATAGCTAAATAAATAAATACATGGAAAAAAAAAAGAAACAAGAAAGACTAGTATGCTTATATATGATTTAGAGGATCATTGCCAATCAGCCATATCTCTTCATTCAAGTGCCTGCCAACAATTCTTGGCCTCATTTGACTTACTGCATATATGTGAAAGAAATAGTGCTAAAAAATACTTTTTTAAAAATTTTAGATTTTTCTCCAGTTTAGATTATCTGTCTCTACTTTAGTAAATATATCTATCTATATATATAGAGAGAGAGATAGGTAGCCTTCTTGTCTATCCCAACCCCTCTCCATAACACGTCTTTCTTTCTGAAAAGAAAGAGAAAGTGTTAGTCACTCAGTCTTGTCTGACTCTCTGCGATCCCATGGACTATAGCCCACCTGGCTCCTCTGTCCATGGGATTCTCCAGGTAAGAATACCAGAGTGGGTTGCATTTGTTTTCCTGGGGATCTTTCTTGGATCAAACCTGGGTCTCCTGCATTGTAGGCAGACTCTTTATCATCTAAGCCACCTGAAAGCTTCCAATTTAGTTGGGGATGCATGTTGGTTTCAGGAAGCTGATCTCATCCCAGTTGGCCTGAGAAAGCATAGAACTGACCAATCAGGGCATTTATTCTACCTGGCCACAGTGATTGGCTCAGTGTTGGATATGTGACCATAGCCATCCAATTAGACTGATGCTTAGGTTTTTGCTGGGAATAAAGATGGCATCTCTTTCTTTTTTTGCTGGAACTATGCAACTCTTGAAAGCTATTGTAGAATGAAGAAGAGAGTCAGCCTTAGGAGAAGATAACTCTGAAGGAAACATTGTGAAAGACAAAAGAAAGAAAAAAGCTCTTAATGACATTATTCAGCTGTTTTGTTGTTGTTTGCATTTCCCTCATGGCTCAGATGGTGAAGAATCTTCCTGCAATGCAGGAGACTCGGGTTTGGTCCCTGGGTCGGGAAGATCCCCTTTGGAAGGGAATGGCTACCCACTACAGTAATGGTGACCCACTAAGCCACGTCCGACTCTTTGTGACCCCATGGACTGTATAGCCTGCCAGGTTGCTCCGTGTATGGAATATTCCAGACATGGATACTGGAGCCGGTTGCCACTTCTTTCTCCAAACTTTATTCGGCTCTTCTACCTGTAGATTTTTTTAGGTGAATGAATCAGTGTAGCTTCTCTATTGTTAAAGCCAGTTTTAATTAGCATTTTTCTTCTCTGGTCCTCATAATGCTAGCTGATACACCTAGTTCATGTGAATCAGGAGAATCCATTTCATCAGCACCTTCTTTGTTTTTTATGACTCAACTTTTCCTTTTCTATTTTTTTTTTTTTTTTTGTGAATGAGGTTTGGGAAGCTGGGTAATAAACAGCTGATAATGATTGGGATGAGAATCTCAGTCATGTTCCAAGGGATGCTTTGGGAAAGAATATGCATCTTCTGAATCAATACCATTTGCATGATGCTCACAGGAAGGGAACGAGAAATAGGCTGGTTTTGTTGTAGAGGAAAATGCCTGTGTACTACGGGGAGGAATTAATTATGCAAAATAGTGAAATACGTGCAGACAAATGCTAATTTGTCAACCTGTAAACTGAGCTTCCTAAATCTTAGTTTGCAATAAATTGAGTCATTTTCAAATATATTAGGCAAATGAGCTGAAACTCTAGTATGATATATATATTTAATCCTAACGCCCATGCATGTATTACTTTCCATTGGATATGAACAGTCTGACCTCTGGGGCCAGATTTTATTACATCTTCTGTAAATACATGGGTGAATATTTCAGCTTCTTGTTTCCACCACAGTAACAGCTTAGCTGCTCAAAGACTAAAATAGGATAATGAAACCAAATCACAGATTTACACATGTGAGGGGGAGACAGCTACTCAGCCAACTTTCCAGGCAGCCCCAGAAGTGGGTGCAGAGACCTTTGATCTAATACACCTCTAGAAATTCCCCTAGCAGATTAGAGCAGAAAACATAGCAAGCTCCCTAAAGACAGTTCAAGAAGGAGGAGGACCTAGAGACAAACCAAAGCCAAAATGTTAGTTGCTCTGTCATGTCCAATTCTTTGGGACCCCATGAACTGCAGCCTGCCAGACTCTTCTGCCCATTGAATTCTCCAGGAAAGAATACTGAAGTAGGTAGCCATTCCATTCTCCAGGGAATCTTCCTGATCAAGGGATCGAACCTGGGCCTCCCACATTGTAGGCAGGTTGTCAACCATCCGAGCCACCAGGGAAGGCCAGAGACAAATTACTTCTGGGCAAATAGCTTCAGAGTTTCACACAAAAAGAAAACACACAGGAGAGGAATGAGGATGGAGACTATGGCAGTCAGCTGTTGGCTTGGAATTGCCTTTGATCATCTTAATAATGTCTGGGTATTCCCTGGTAGCTCAGACAATAAAGAGTCTGCCTGCAATGCAGAAGACCCAGGTTCGATCCCTGGGTCAAGAAGATCCCCTGGAGAAGGAAATGGCAACCCACTCCAGTATTCTTGCCTAGAAAATCTCACGGATGGAGGAACCTGGCAGGCTACATACCACGGGGTCGCAAAGAGTCGGACATGACTGAGCAACTTCACTTTCACCTTAGTAATGTAGATAGCCACATCTGGATGTCACGGTCTTAATCCAGACTCTGGGTGAGGGTTGGGACTCGAATGCCTCTTGCTTCCAGCCACAGGAGAGCTACAGAGCCCCCTGTGAAACTGAGCTAGCCCTGCAGGAAGGACAAAGCAGTCCTGGAAGCTAAGGAGTGCTCCTCTTGGAGCCTCCCTGGCTGTTTAGACACTCCCTGGTGGTAAAGGAGAAATTAACAAGAGATGTCTCATAAACATCACTGGACGTGACCACCAGTGGACCTGCAAGTTGGGCCCAGGCCACTGGGGGTTCCTCACCCCTGCCAGTACTTGGAACATGCATTCTGGCCACTGTTTCCACAGATGTGTATTCTTGGTTTCTCAGGCGTGTCCAACTCTTGGCAACCCCATGGCCTGTCACCCACCAGGCTCCTCTGTCCATGGCAATTCTCAGGCAAGAATCCTGGACTGGGTTGCCATTTCCTTCTCCAGGGGATCTTCCCGACCCAGGGATCGAACCTGGGCCCCCTGCATTAGGGGTGCAGAGTCTGACCAACTGGACAACTAGGGAAGCCCCTGATTGTTTTTTCTTTTTAGTTAGAAAAGAATCAAGAAATGTGACGCGTATACTACCCCAAAGTGATGGTTGAAAAATGTATGCTTTTCACATATTCTATAGGAAAGTGTCAGTAGAAATTGAGAACTCTAAGTACCAGGGCTGGAATTTTCTTCCCATTTTATATTGTAAAATATTGTACCTTGCCTTCACTTTTAGTTCAATGACCTTTTAATGACCCCACAGTGAATGAATTTCTGTGTGTATTTAGGCAACATGGTACAATTGGTCATAACATAATTCTTCTGGTTAGAAGACATGCAAAACCTTCCCAATTCCCCAAGCCAATGGCACCTTTCCTTCCTTTGAACTCACTTCCCACCTGCTTTTGTAAGATAATGGCACTTAACATTCTCCCATTAAAATGATCTATGATGTGATCTGATAAGTAATTTTGGACTCTGAAGGCTCCCCCAGCTGACCTAACCCAGCCTCAGCAACTATGGATACGGGAAGGTTTTGAGATACACAAATTGAGCACATGGACTTCTTAAAAGATAAAAGGCCTTCAGAGATATGAATATGAAATGGCATTTGATTATATGTCAAGAGGATGGAAAGAGAGAATATTATATGGAATCAGGATGGTTTTGGATCATTCAAGCGGACTCAGCACCCCCAGCCTGAGGTCTGAGCCTGTCTCTTGTTCTACAGAAAGAGTGGACACCTGCCGTCCAAGCCAGCAGTGCCCATTCTGTGTCTAGACTGGCCTGTGGTGGTTTGAACGCCCCTGGTGGCTCAGCGGTAAAGAATCCGCCTGCAATGCAGGAGCTGCAGGAGACACAGGTGGTATCTCTGGGTTGGGAAGATCCCCTGAAGGAACGCATGGCAACCCGCTCCATTATTCTTGCTTGGAGAATCCCAGGGACAGAGGAGCCTGGCTGCAGTCCATGGGGTCACAAAGAGTCGGACACAGTTGAAGTGACTGAGCACACACACGGACTGTTGGTTCTTGCTTGGGAAGAACCTGAGCCTGTGGGTCTGAGAAGCACGCACCTGCTTCTCTGGGGTCTGGGAAGGCTCTGCAGGAAGCCACCTCTCAGAGGGGACCTCTCCCCATGTTGTGGCCTGTGATTATCAAGCTAGCTCAGGCAGAAGCGTCTGCCCACCTGGCAGGTCCTGAAAGGGCGGGCAGCTGCACCCCAGTGAGCCATCTCAGGCCGGTTTCTGCTCCACGATCCTTGGCAGCTCTGCGGGAGACTGGTTAGAAAGCAGACAGATGCTCTCTCTTTCCTGGTCCTGCAACACCACTGGGAGACTGAGGGCCACCGGTGGAGCTGCCCTACACAGCAGGCTCATCTAGACCGAGAGCCCCAAGCCTGGGAGAGGCCACCAAATACCAAGCCGTCCAAAATACCTGTCCCAGGAATGTGTTACGAGAGCAGCCCCTGGGAGAGGGTCAGAGGGCTCTGCACCTCTTATTCCAGGAAGAGGACATCTAGGAGGATGGGAACGGGCGTACCCGGCCCATACCACAAGGCTGCGGTGACTTGCAGCCCAGAAGACACAACAGGTCAGCAATCCCCCCTCCCCACTTTTGTACTAAAGAGAAGGATCCATGACTTGGATGCACCCCTGTCTGCCCCAAGGGATCCACAGCACATTCAGGGCGTGATCCTGTCTCTGGAAGCCCAGCAGGTGCTTGACACCAATGCCTGTGGCTGAAACTCAGGGTCTTTTCTTTCTTGGCTGGGCTGGGACCCAGGCCCATCATTGCTGCCTTGGCCTTCTCTCCACTTCAGCTGATGCTGAATCCTCCCTGTGTCTTCACTGCATCTTCCGTCTGGGCCCTGGTGGGGGCTGTCTGGCTCTTGCCCTCTGCTGGGTGGGCACCTCACCCCCCTCCTGGCCAGCTTCGTGGCCCCTGAGACTGTGTCCGTACACCAGGCAGTCAAGGGCAGCTCAGGGGAGCAAGCCAATCCTGCCACAGCCCATCCAGGGCCTTCCTAGCTGGGCAGCAGGCCTGCGCTCCCTTAATTCTGTGTATTATAATTTTGGAGAGATGATCTAGATAAGGGGAAACAGGGCTGTTTGTTTAATAGTCTCTGCCTCCAGCCTGTTTCCTCTTTTCTCTCTGCTCCAACTCCCCATATCACTCAGGTCAGAAACAGTGAGTTTTTCTTTAACTTTACTCCCACCTGTTTGGACTTCCTTTATTTAAAGCTCTAGGAGCTGGCTGGCTGACCTTACTCTCGGGGTGTTAAGTGGAAACTGGGGGACTTAGAACATCAGTCCTTTCCCAGAAACAGCCTGCTCTCAACCCTCCTGTTTACTTCGCCCAGCTCACTGTTCTGAAGCTCGAGGAAGCTTTCTCTTTGCCTCCCTGCCCAAACAGTCCTCACGCATTTCCTCCCCATGGAACCAGCCTTTTGGCTTCCCCAGCTGGGCTAACACCTTGAGTCCACGAGGAAGTCCAGATTGTGGATGCAGAGGGACAAAAGAGGACGTGAATTTAAACATTTTTTTTAAATTTATTGTTTGTTATTGTTTCAGTCAAGTTTTATTTTTCAACAAAATACAAAATAGTATTTCTCCAAGGAACACTGGAATTTAGAGTCTGTACAATTTTACAGATTATACCTAGATTTCTTTTTTTTTCCAAATCCTTTTCAATTGTTTTAACTTTTTATTTGGTGTTGGGGTATATAGCCAATTAACATTGTTGTGATAGTTTCAGGTGAAGAGTGGAGGGACTCAGCCATACATATATGTGTCCATTCTCTCCCAAAGAGAAAAGAAAAGCACATAAATATTTTAAGTCTTATTCCTATTACACAAGAAAAGGAGACTCTTCTTCCACCAACACACACACACACACACACACACGCACACACACAAGCACACACCTACCTGTTCTCTGTCTGGCTGAACCCTCCGGGGTTCTTAGGAACCAAGACAAAAAAACTTGAATAGGGCTGCCAAGGAAAACCTCAATGCTTTAGTGGGGACACGAAGAGGGGGCTTCTCTGCTCCTGGCGAGGTTGTGTTTCTCAGTCTGGGTATTATTAATAAAAAGTATAGAAAGGTGTCCATGGCAGGAATCTCTCCTGGGTACAATGCCGTCTCCTGCCTGCCACCATATTTCTGCTAAAAGACCATGGCTTTATCTTGCAGGGCCCTGCTTCTCCTGTCCCTCCCAGGCCTGAGGACCATGTCCATCCTTCTGCATGTCTCCACCCTGGCTCGGATCCTTTCTCTAGTTGTGTGCTCCCCCACCACATCTGTTTCTCTCAGTGACTGATGGCTGGCCTTTGCTCGTTTCCCTGGTCCAGCCCCCTCGACCTGGTCCAGCCTGGATTCATCACTGGGGACATCTGCATGCTTCTCCAGGCCCAGCCTTTCTCGTCCATTCTGATTATTCTGCTTTGACAAGAGCCATGTCGGCTTGTCCACATTCCAAGTATTGCCTGGAATTTTATCACCAACCCAGGCTAAGTGACAGCCAGAAAAGCAGGGAAGGAAGGGGAGCCATGTGGAGTGATGTGTCAGCTGTATCGCTCTGAATAAGACAGTCCTGAATCTGAGTATCTTTTTAAAAAACATACCTTCTCTCTGGGAAAATAGGCAACAAACCTCAAACAGTGGTTGCCTAGGGATTTGGGAAGGAGAAGGTAAAGGTGAGTTTGGGGAGGAGTTGGTATGCTTATTACAGAGAACTTCAGCTTCTTCTGTAAGTTTTAGCTTTTTTTTTTAAAGAAGGAAGTATTCACACATTATTTGGGAAAGTTAAAGACAACAAATAATAAGCTTAGTAATTAAAATTTTTATTAAAGTATAGTTGATTTACCTTATGTTAGTTTCGGGTATAAGCACACTGATTCAGTTTTATATATATATATATACATATATATTCAGTGTGTGTGTGTATATATATATATATATATGTATACATACATATGTATATATGTGTGTGTGTATACATACATACATACATATATATATATGTATGTATGTATTCCTTTCAGATTCCTTTCCTTTATAGGGTTTTACAAAATATTGAGTATAATTCCCTGTGCTATACTGTAGGTCTTTGTTCACCTATTTTATATATAGTAGTATATGTATATTAATTGCAACCTCCTAATTTATACCCCCAGCTCCCTTTCCCCTTTGTAACCATAGGTTTGTTTTCTATTGTCTGTAAGTCTGTTTCATAAATAAGTTCATTTGTATCATTTATTTTCAGACTCCACATATAAAAAATATCATAATATTTTCCTTTTTCTGCCTGGCTTACTTTACTTAGTATAATAATCTGTGTGTCTATCCATGTTGCTGCAAATGATATTATTTCATTCTCTTTTATGGCTGAGTAGTATTCCATTGTGGGCTTCCCTGGTGGCTCTGTGGTAAAGAATCTGCCTGCCAATGTAGGAGATGCAGGTTTGAGTCCTAGGTCAGGAAGATCCCTGGAGTAGGAAATGGCAACCCAACCCAGTATTCTTGCCCAGAAAATCCTATGGACAAAGGAGCCTGGTGGGCTGCAGTCCATGATGTTGCAAAGGAATCAGACACTACTTAGTGATGAGATAACAGTATTCCATTGTATTAACACACATTCCACATCTTCTTTATCCATTCATCTGTTGATGGACATTTAGAAATTTAAAGATAATAAACAGCAAGTTTAGTGAATTCTTTTGAAAAATAAAAAATTAATAAAAGCCACAGAATCTATGTATATAACATAATGCATGGAGGTTGGTGTATATACTAAAGATAATGCACTGTCTGATGTGATCTGCTCACAGGCTAATCTTGTCTGCCCTGAACCAGAAATCATGTCCTGATCCCCTCTGCATTTCTAGCAAGAACTGTGGACACTGGGGTGCACTGGCCCTGAGAACCGTTTGCTGAGCAGTAGGCAAGGAACCATCACTTTTCTTAGAGGTGGTGATCTGATGAATGTGGAGCAAGGAAGGGGAGACTGGGCTGAAGTGAGGACAGAGAACTGGGCTCTCTCTGTGATCCTGTTCTTTCTGGACACGAATGGCAGGTGTTAGGGTGCTTATTTCTTGCCCCCGAGCTCCCTGTAAGCTGCCTTCCCCACGTGACTGCAGGGAACGCATCAGCAAACAGTCTTCTTCGAAGTCTCCCTGCGTGATGGAGAGTGGGCATCGCTGTCAGTCATGGAGGAGGAAATGTGTTCCCAGGAGCCGCCGAGTTCCACCCCATAGCCTGGCGAGCTCTGGCAATCTGCGTGCGGATTGTGCCTTGCTCCAGAGTGTACCCAGATTGGGGGTGGGGGGCAGTCACCCCCCTCCTTTGAAACTGCTGTTCCTCTCCATTTGCTGTCACAGATGCCAACACAATTCTTGCTGCATTAATTTGGCTGGGAAAGTGAGGAGATGGCAGCGGCATTAATTAAAAATGATATGCCACCCAGGAGATCGCTTGAGATCACTCCTTCTCTTCATATTCCTCTCCATTCCTTTCCTTCCAACATAGAGCTGATGCTCTAGAGGTGCCAGGGAGGGGAAAACGTGATGTTCAGTAGAAAGATGACAGAAGCGTGAGAGATTTTAGAGAGGGGGCTTCAAATGTGATGAGAAACTTCAATCTCAGAGGCATCTGTAAGGCAGATTGTTGAAGGCACTGAAGAGAAGAGTAAAGAAAAAAAAAAAAAAAAACATTGGGGAAATGATTGAATTCCTGAAGTTAGAAGGACAATGGAAGGACTCAGAGAAAGTGGTATAAATGGATACTTTTAAAAATAATAAAGAGAAGCCCAGTGGTTAAGACTTTGCCTTCCAATGCAGGGGTGCAGGTTCCATCCCTAATCAGGGAGCTAAACTCCCGCCTGCTTCATGGCCAAAAAACTAAAAACATAAATAAAACAGCAGCAATTTTGTAACAAATTCAATAAAGACTTTAAAAATGACCCACATCAAAAATCTTTAAAAGGAAAAAGAAATCATTTAATATATTATCTGCAGTTAGGTACTTAAAAAATAGTAATAATAAAGAGAAGTTAGTACCACCCTTCAAGAAAAGGGCCACAGTCTCTTTGGAGAAGTGGCTGAGTCTAGGGTTAGGGAAGGAAATACATAACTTCATAAGAAAGTCTTAAGGGGTTGAAAAGTAGGGAAGTGTTCAAAAACAACCAAAAATTCCAATGGCAGCGTGTATGTCCAATGGACCCAAGAGTCAACTTGAAAGAGCTCCCGTGGGCAAAGCTGGGCCAATCTGATCAAGAAAATGAATAATTGTAGTTTCAGATTATAGCCTTAGGGATAAATACCTGTAAGTTCGTACTGATGTAAACAAATGGTTGAATATTTAAAAAAAAAAAAGTAGTGGAGGAGAAAAGACAGATCTCTTGTGTAGAAGAATTCCAAATAATTTCTGTATGTGCACCCCATTCACGGGGTGAAGAGTAAACCTCCATTCCTTTCACATGACCTGCGTAGTGACTTCCTTCAGAAAAGGATGATGTGAAGAGAGAAAAATCTGACGAACGTTCCCTCCGCAGCAGTGATCAAGTCAATGTCATTATAGTTAAAGCATAGTTAATAGCTTGAAGCCTTGATACTGTGAGAATGATGCTTAACCTCGGGGACCTTCCTCCCCCAAACCCATAACTCCAGTCTAACCATGAGAAATATCATCAGACAAACACAAGTAGAAGAACATTCCACAGAATATCTGTCCCAAACTCCCCCAATCTGTCAAGGTCATCAAAGACAATGAACGTCTGAGAAAGTGTCACAGACCAGAGAAGCATAAATAGACATGATGACTAAATGTCATGTGATACCCTGGATGCAATCCTAGAACAGAGAAAAAGGACATTAAGGGAAAAACTAAAGAAATCAAAATCAAGGATGAGCTTTAGTTAAAAACAATGTATTGGTATCATTGCTTAGAACCATCAGCGACCACTACAATGTGAAACTAGGTCCAGACTGAGAAGAAAACTCTTCCAAGTGCCATCCAAGCCCTGAAGTTTCACAACCACTTCCATAACCATGCTTACGTTGTAAAAAATTATGGTGGCTGCAAGCTGTGGTTTTTAAATTTAATGCCATTCTAAATGCCTATAATTTCAGGTAGTCTCCTTTGGAAGTGAAAGCAGTATTTTCAGCATGCCAATTTATTTGTTCTAGGCTTGTTGACAGAGTAGGATGACTGAGCTGTAGCAGGAGACAAGCAAATTTGGGGAAGGATCCATGGAGTTGACACATGTATTATTCAAAATTAAACAGTCCTCATAAACTCACATGTCTCCTGCTGCACCCTACAAAGTGTGTTTATTCTTTTCCTGACTAACGTTTTCCTCTTCAAGTTGATGTTAGTCAGGAAAAGAAAAAACACACTTTGTAGGGTGCAGCAGGAGACATATGAGCTATGAGGGCTTCCCTGATGGCTCAGTTGGTAAAGAATCTGCAATGCAGGAGACTCTGGTTCGATTCCTGGGTCAGGAAGATCCCCTAGAGAAGGGATAGGCTACCCACTCCAGTATTCTGGCCTGGAGAGTCCCACGGACTGTATAGCCCATGGGTTCGCAGAGAGTCGGACACAACTGAGCGACTTTCACTTTCACTTCATGTTGAATTATTGACTATAAAGTTATTTTCATTTCATTATTATGCCTGGATTTCAGGGGAATTTCTAATAAATTCGGTCCTTATCAGTTAGAAGCCACCCTCCATTTCACGGTTTGTCTCCTGCGTGGCCTTTTGTTTCCTAATCAAAATCACAACTTCTAAACAAAGCGAGAGGAGAGGATTTCTGTTGTCGCAAACCCACTTGGCACATGAGCAAATCAGAAGCACGCTGGGACTGCCACCTCTTTATCTGTCATGTTCACCAATTAAAAGGTGTCACTCTCTTGGTAATAAAGTGTACCCTCATCCCTCTGGGTCCTCACTCTGGCCTCTTTTGACCTGGCTCCTTGTTTAACTTGCCAGCTGACATCACTCTGGTCTCAGGCTCCAAAACCATCCAGGGCTCCACTTAGGTCAAAGCCCTTTGCTGTTGGAGGGAAAACGTCGAACCCTTCCACCCTTTATTCCTAGATCACTGTCGCTGGAGCTGGTCACACGGTCAATGCCACATACACAGCTAATTCTGGAAACCTCTTAGAAGAGTCACGGCACAAAGGGCAGCTGTCCTCACAAGGGCTGTGCCCTCAGGAATGTTCATTCACCAGAAGGGAGAGGCAGGACCAGAAAGAAATAGTGGAGCAAGAATATATTATCATATTAGTTCAAATGCTCAGATAATTGACTGAATAAACTGGATAACTGCCACAATGCCTGTGTTCCCCATGCATCCATACACAGAACTAGTGAGGAATTCAGGAAGACTTAAATATCATTAGAGGATATGGATGTGCTTTGAAAACAGCACGTTCCTCGTTGCCAGAACTGGTTTGGTTTGACTTCTGATCCAGCCCTTATGTTTTCCCGTAACTGAAAGATTTGGCAGCATGAGAAAAATGAATGCTTTTATTGAACTTCCGAGTTTCCGATATTTTATCATTTATGATCTCATTGGATCCTCATGACCCTGTGTTGTAAGGAAGGTGAGAATTACCTTCCCTATTTTACTGCAAAAGAAATTGTGCCCCAGGAGGTCACGTACTAGTCACTGATCTGGTAAAAAGTAACCTGAGGACTGGCACTTAGGTCTCCTGAACTTGGTTCTTAGGGTTTTTGTTCTTTACTAATGGTTTTATTTTTCTTCTGGGGTTTGAATTCATTTGACTGTCTGATGAAGTGTCTCCTAAAAATAGTGCACTTGCATGCACATACAAATTTGCTATAATTTCAAGAGGTTCCTCAACACGCCCAGGTGGAGAATCACTGTCCTACTCTGTGTCATCTTCACAAAAATGACAGAGCAAAAAACCAGGAAATTCTGAGATAGGACAATAAGCAACTTGAAGATCAGAAACGAGATCACATTCATAAGTTCTTTTGCCAAATTTTCTTTCTCCTCCTGGAGTATATTATCTCTCAGAGAGACTAGCATGTCTTGAAATTAAATATGTTAAAAAATACCCTGGGGGCATATATGTAGAAATGGGAAGATATTGACGGAAAATAAAAACCTGAGAAGATCTTGAACTGAAACAATAGAGGGAATGGTAAAATGAAAGGGAATAAAAAAAATAATGGTCAATTACGCATTGTCAAACATGAACGTTGTGCAATAAGCATGTTGTGCATGCTTATGAAATCCATTGCTGGGAGTAGTGCTGTGCTGGGAGTAATGGAGGACATTGTTTGCTGTTGTTCAGTCACTCAGTCGTGTCTGACTCTTTTGCAACTCCATGGACTGCAGGATTCTTGTCCAGGCAAGAACACTGGAGTGGGTTGCCATTTGCTTCTCCAGGGGATCTTCTTGACCCAGAGATCAAACCCGAGTCTCCTAGATCTCCTGCACTGGCAGGCAGATTCTTTACCACTAAGACACCTGGGAAGCCCTCTGGGCTGACTGCCTGGTGCTAAATGAACTCTCTGCATCACTCTTCACATGCAATTTCAGAGTTTGTGCTTGTTCTAGAAAGCCTGAGCACAACTCCAGGGCTGAGTGTCTTGGGATTACCCTGGTCCCAGTTTCTCTCTTTGATCTGTACTGTCTACAACCCGGGAGCTGCCTCTGTCACCATCCCAATGCTATCAAGACCTTGTTCAAGGTGACTTTCTCCTATACAAGGCTTTGGAGGGAATTCATCTCCATTCCCTAATCTTGGGCTTCTAGGAGATGGAGTTGGGGCTGGGAGCTGGGAAATGAGGATAAAATGAACAAGCACCATCAGGTGCTGAGCCAGGACTTGAAAAATAATTAGAAAACCAGACCCTCAAGCAAAGGTCAACAAATAGTCATCAGGCTCGCTGGCCAACTGTCCCCAGAAATTCCCCTGCCAAACGTCTCAGGCCAGCCCTCCCTCCTTTAGTTGCTCCCTGGCTCCTGCAGGACCCACCTCCACACTCGTTATGTCTGCAGATGGGATTATTCAATGTCTTGATCGAGACTGAAAAGGTTAGAATGGACCTCTGTCCACAGAAGTCACTCCAGGATCAAGTCAGTAATTTTGAAAATTGACAGGAGTTAACAATAACAAAATTGGTCCTTTCAGCACAGTTACCTCAGTTATTTTAATGATGGCACCCGTCGATTTGGTGATTCACCCTTAATTTGGCACTCGCCCAACAGATGGTCCATCCAGATACCGTCTACATCCTGACACAGAATCAAGAATTGCTGTTTATTCATTTGGCTGTATTAACGACCAATTCGTGCCTAGCCAATTGGATTAGATCAGTGGGTGTGATCCAATTAGTTAATTCAAAAATTTTTTCTCTTTAAAAGAAAAAGCCACACCAACCATTTTTGGTGGGTATTTTTTTTTTTTTAATCACATGTACCTATTCTATTGAAAATATCCCTGTCTATGGCAGGTTTGACTTCCCAGAAGTCAGAAACAGAATTCAAGATGACCCACATGACAACAGACACAAAAGATGTGATCTGAAGGTAGGACACAGAAGCATGAAAAACAGTTTGTACTGACATAGAACACAGGTTGATGAGAACTCTGTGCCAAGAAAATATCACATCTATGTTTAATGCGCTCATAACAGGCCTCCTAGTTTTATAGGGAAATATACTTTTGTAGGTTAATTCATCGTGGTTTTGAATAAAACATCAATAAATTGCAACCGAAGAGAAAAACGGAACAGCGATGCACAGAATCTACACATGAGTATCTTCAAGAGGCCGTAACATGATTATCTTTGGCATTCGCTTGGCAAACTCTTGATTATCACTCTTCTCAGGAAGTGCTAACCCAATGTGCATTTCTTCGAGCTGTAAATCAGTGACTTCTTTCACTAAAAAGCACATAATGACCAATGACGTCAGTGTCCCTTGCAATTCTCACCCTCTTCCTTTCATAAATGTTTCAGTTTGGGGCCATAAAACTGTATAATTGGAACAGAATTCTAAATCCATGTCTACAGAAAGTAACAGAACTATGCCTGAGCCACCCAGACTGTCACCTCTCACTGAGCTGTTAGGCAAATAGGATTTATTTCTTGTACTAATTCCAACGATAGTTAATCCCTGCTGGCTTTTTGGAGCTTTGTGTGTGCAAGGGCTTTCTGAGGCTATGCCTGGTCTCAGCAGGAAAGGGTTCCATAATTGATTAGTGATGTCTGCCATGGGCACAGAGGGAGGGCATCAACTCAGAGATCCCTGTCATAGTCTGTCCTCCTGTAAGGAGTGACTGGATGCAATGCTATGCAGAGAAATCACATTCCGTAGATCCAGCTACATGTGACCTTTGAAAATGGCTCAGTACATGTTTACCAAGGAAATACACAACTAAAATGAGTTGCTTTGTGACTCAATCAATACAGAATGGCTTTGTATACATGGAAAGGGGGAAACCTCAAACTCCTCTCAATCGTTTAGTGCTGTCATCTGATCTTATTCTTAAGACAGTCACAGTAGCCTGACTGATTCTGACTGTAGAGTCCTACATTGGGGAAAAAGTGGAAAAATGTATGCATACTCACCTATTTTTGCTAATAATTTTGCAACAAATGTGGAGAAAACCACATTGGATAGCCCTACATAATCACAGTGGGAAAGCAGCCCCTTAAGGAAAGCCTCTTCTCAAGCGGTGTTAAGACAGAGTTCACAAGCAGCTCACACATTAGACTCTTCGATTGTGTTTCCAGAGCATCTCCGACGTTGCTTTGAATCTGCTAAGGCATCCTCCTGGCTGTGCAGCTCACGGCCTAACTAAAAGAATCTGTGTCCTAGGGAGTTGCTGGACACTCAGCTAAGGGAGAAACATTTCTTTGCTGTTGTTTAGTCACTAACGGTCTAGCTCTTTTGGGACTCCAGGGACTGTAGCCTGCCAAACTCCCCTGTCCATGGGATTTTCCAGGCAAGAATACTGGAGCGGGTTTCCATTTCCTCCTCCAAGGGATCTTTCCGACCCAGGGATTGAACCTGCCTCTCTGGCCTCTCCTGCATTGGCAGGCAGATTGGTACAGTAAGTGATAAAAATTGAATAAATGAATGCAGATGTGAGTTAATCGTGAGCCAAGCTAGCCATGGGGATAATCGTTTTTGCCCTCACTTGTCTGGGCAACTAGAAGTCTGCTTAGAAAAAAGTGTCTAGAGGCTCTGAATTCTTGCAAATTCTGAAATGCTACAATTCTAGAGTTCTAACTACGCAGGATGCAAACTTCCCTAACTCCACCTTTAGGTGGGGACCGCCAGGGGAAGACAGAGCACCCTTTCCCACGCTTCCTATTTGGAATCTCTCTTCTTTCACTACAGCAATTGCTTTCAGTCTTGAAGAGGGTGTGAAAAAGAGTACTCATCTCCAACATGGCCTGAACTGCAATTCTCTAACATCTCTCTACTGAAAGATGGCAAATCTGACTGACCTCTCTTCTTTCCTTCTTCATTTGCACACACATTTTCATCTTGTGTTGTACAGAGCACATCACCCTTCCATTCATCACATGTGTGGGCTGAATGGTGCCTCCCCTCCTCCACCCCCAAATTCATAATTTGAAGTCCCCACCTCCAGTGCCTCAGAATGTGACTTCATTTGGAGACAGGATCTTTACAGAGGTAATAAAGTTAAAATGAAGTAACTGGAGTGGGCCCTAATCCAAAATGATTTATGTCCTCATAAAAAGAGGGGAATTCAGAGACCCACATGCATACAAGAACGTCATGGGTACATGACAGCCATGTACAACCTAGAAAAGATCCTTCCCTCACAGCCCTTAGAAGGAACCAACCCTGCCTGTACCTTAATTTCAGACTTCCAGCTTCCAGGACTGTGAACTCATCATTTTCTGTTCTGCCAGCCACCCAGTTTGTGGTCCTTTGTGAAGGCAGCTCCAGTAAACTCACATAGCAGCTCATGAAAAATAGCTTCAGACATCTAGTGGCCAGAAGTTGCAGCTCATACATTCCTGTTCAGCGTCTATGCTGTGATATGTGAATTGCCTTAGCTGTCTGTTGTGTTGTAATAAACCATCACAACACTTAGTGGCTTCAGACACCTACAACAACACTAATCTGTCACTTCTCATGATTCCGTGGGTTGTCTGGGGCTATGGATGATTCTTCTTCTGGCCTCACTTGGGTCCAGTCCTCTCTTCACTCCACTGGGAGCTCAGTTGTGAATCAGATGCCAAAGGTAGCAAGCATCTCGTCTCCCCAGGGTTTCTCTCTACGTGGTGGCCTCACTCCTCACCACTGAACATAACAGGCAGCCTGTGCTTCTCATACAACGGCTCAACCTCAAGAATGCAAAGGAAGACATGGCCAGGCCTCGTAATGGCTAAATTCAGACTGGCTGAGCATCACTTCCGCCACATGCTGTCAGTCAAGACAAGTCACAAGGCTGGCCTAGCCTCAAAGGGAGGACAAACAGATGCCACATCTTGCGAAGAGAAGTGGCCATTGTTTGTCTGCCATAGCTAGGTGGAAACCCTAAGCCAGAATGGAGACAGAAAATACATGATCTATCCGTTAGGATTACCTTTGCCTGCTTGTAGTAAGAACTCTGGATTCAAAGAGCTTTGACATAGGAAGCTTAATTATCTCATGTTATTGGAAGACTGGCACTGTGAGAGCCCTGGGCAAAACTCCCTGAATGGCTCCATGACGTCCCTTCTGTGAGCTTCAGTGTATCACTCAGGATGTGTTAGGATACACCGCAATGACAGACCCAATTCCAGTGGCTTTAAGAAAAAAATGTGTATTTTCACTTAGGCTGCACGTCTATGGTGGGGCACTATTTTTATTAACTGTGTGGCTCTCCTCACTGACATCATTCCAGGCCAACAAAGCCACTCCCACCTGGAGCATAGCTGTTCGCCACACCAGGAGAAAACGAGAGCTCTACAGTATCTTAAAGCAGTAACCGGATGCTCTGGTTCAGAACTAACATGCACCATCTTTGCTCACGATTTCTTTTTTTTAAATTTATTTACTTTTTATTGAAGGATAATTGCTTTACAGAATTTTGCTGTTTTCTGTCAAATCTCAACATGAATCAGCCATATATATATATATATATATATATATATATATACCCTCCCTTTTGAACCTCCCTCCCATCTCCCTCCCTACCCCACCCCTCTATGCTCATGATTTTTGACCAGTGGTATATTAAGTCACTCTCCCCTCCTACTCACTAAAGGGCCAGGAATTGCAATTCTTACCATCTGCCTGGAAGGGCAGAGATATTTCATAAGTAGTACTAATGACTACCAAACTGAATGGCAATTTCAACTAATGACCGGTTTCTGTCCCTCCTTGGTCCACTCTCTTGCCCCCATAAGGTCATAACATCCATGGAAACAACACTTCAAAAAGCAGAGCAAGAAAAATGTCCCCAGAATCTGCCAACAGTTCCCACACTTCACATTAGCCAGAACTGGATCACATGTCCATTCTTAACCAATCTGGTAACAGGAGTGGGATTATTAGAGTTGGCTCAGCCCAACTGGGATCCACCTTCTAGAGCCAGGGGTTGGGTCACTGTCTCCTGAGCCTACGAGCCATCTGAAGTTGGTACAGGTGTCGAAGAAGATGATGCTTCTCAGGCACTTTTTCGTAAGTCACATACATCCACAAAGGAAAGATGTTTCCATACTATCAATGACTCAGGTGTTGAAATTAGAAGGAGAAAGAGGATAATGAGTATTGGTGGACCATCAGCCTGGTCAACTGCAAAGGGCAAACTGTCAGTAAAATGTAAAGTGTACTGCATACGGTAAGAGTTGGAACTCTTGTTATTGTTTAGTCACCAAGTCATGTCCAACTCTTTTGCATCCCCATGGACTATAGCCTGCCAGGCTCCTCTGTCCATGTGATTTCCAAGGCAAGGATACTGGAGTGAGTTGCCATTTGCTCCTCCAGGGGATCTTCTTGACCCAGGGATCAAACCCATGTCGCCTGCATTGGCAGGTGGATTTTTTACCTCGGAGCCACCCCAAGAGTTGGAACAGATAATCCCTAACATCCTGTTCAATTCTGAGATCTACTATTTTCTGTGAGATTGTTGATGCTACCTACCATCTACAAGTGTAGGGATTCAGAACATATTTGTGAGGGTGGTCTGAAAAGACAAAAGCAATTTTCCTTACTAAGTGCCACGAATCAAATCTTGTTAGAGTCCCACATGAGGAAGGCATATTTCCATCCATTGCTGGGAAGCTCCCAGATACGGAAGAGGCAATTTTGGAATAATGACAGAGAGGTGAAAGCTCTGGGAAGAGAAAAGGAAGTGATTGGCTTTAAAATCGCACATAATCTGAAAGTAAAGAATATGTTTTCATGATTCCCAAATGCACAAGCATATGTTATGATTCTCAAATGTATATACTTTTCTTATCTGCTCTCTTGAGCTTAATCCTTGTGCTGAATTGCAACACTTAGGGCTCTTTAATGGCCCTTAGGGCATATCAACATGGCCATTGCTAAATGCTGTCCTGAACTTGCCCTCTGACCACTAACTACCAGAAACCTACTTCATCCCTTCATCATGTTTTACCTGGATTATCAGAAAGGTTTTCACATCTCTCTTTTCAGAAGAGTCTGAATCGAGTGTTCCTTACTCCAGCAGACTTAGAGATCCAGGGAACACATAAATCTGACAGTCTTCGCTTTGAGTAAAACCCACCAATAGTTCCCCATCGGCTGGAGGATAAATTCAAGTTCTTTGGCAGGGAATACAACCCCCTTCTGCCAGCTTTATTTGGAAGACTCCCTCCAAGTTTATGCTCAGCTGCTGTCTCCCAGGCTCACATACCCTCATTCTTTCCTGTCTGCTGGGTTTTGTGAGCGATGGTCCCTCTGACAGGGAGTGCCCTTTCACTCTTGTTGGCTGTGTTAACTTTCAGTCCTTCTTGAGACTCTGCTCCTTACCTCATGGAGAAAGCTGCCTTTGACCCACCTTTTCTCTCCTGGGGGCCTCCTGGAGCACCCTGTGCCCCCTTTGTCATGGGACATAAGCAGGGATAAGGTCCTCAACCTGTTATCTGCCTGCCCAATGGTTTACAAGCTCCTCCTCCTTGAGGAAACAGGCTGTCTTGTTCATCTTTTATTTCAGCGCTTAGCGCCTGGGTAGAATAAGGATTGACTAAATAAACGCTCCTTGAACGGTCATCAAAAAGAAGGCAGTGGCTGAGTAGAGAGAATTGGGGGTGCGGTGGGTGGCACAGGGTGCGGGGGAAGAGGGAGGAGATGGAGAGATAGTAGCAAGTGGGGGGCTGCCAGGGGAGTTTGTGAAACCCCCCATCCCAGGATCCAGACTTCCCTCTCGTGTCTGGGGATCGGGGTTTCAGACCTGTTGATGCATTCCGGATTGGGGAAAATGTGCTCTGCCTCTCCTGCACTGGGGTCCTTGGTTCGGGTCACACTTGGGACTGTATGGACAGCTTTAGGGACAATCTCTATTGCCCACACGGGGAGGATCTGTCCCCTGCCTTCAACCTAAGTACCTGGG
The DNA here is from genome assembly GCF_019320065.1 of Cervus canadensis. Lineage (NCBI taxonomy): Eukaryota > Metazoa > Chordata > Mammalia > Artiodactyla > Cervidae > Cervus > Cervus canadensis. The sequence continues at coordinate 30,590,596 of NC_057386.1, forward strand.
CACTTGCTCACCAGGCTGGGACCGTGGGCAGAATTTTGGACGTTGCTTTTCGTTCTCATTTTCCTTTATGCCCACCGCCCCCCCACCCCCACCCCCAGCCTCCACCCACACACATCACGGTCAGATGATGATTATAACTCCCCCTTGGGTGGCTTCATGGCTTTGAAGTTAGACCCAGGCCTGCTTTCTACAGACCCAACCAGTAACCACGCAGGAACGCCCCCTTCTCCACCACCCCCACCCCCGGCCGCCGGCCCCCAACAGCTAAAGCGAAGGCATTTCAAAGCTGAGTCTCAGAGACTTTTTCTAACTCTGCCCCGATGCTCTGGAGAAAGTCTCAGAAAGAGGAAACGAGGCCTGCCCAGGGCTGCCCGTATGCACGAGGGGGGATGGGGGACCAGTGGGAGAGCAAAGTGCCAAGGCGGGGAGCGCTTAGGCCCCGCTCGCCGGTGGCCGGGTAACCTCAGGCGAGCCACGTGACCCCAGGTCTCAGTTTAGGAACCTGTAGCAATGGGCCTGACCGCGTCCCTCAGCTGCGAGCGTCGCCACTAGGGAGAGGCAAAGGCTCGCAGACACCCCAACACCCGCTCGGGTCGCGCACGCCCGGACCGGGGAGAGGTGGGAGCGGCCACGAGCTCTGGGCCGGGCCGGAGCTGCCGGGCTCCAGAGGGGACGCCCCCCTCCCCACACCCCCCGCTCCCGGGCCCCTCTTCGCCGTGGGAATGAACCGGAGTCCTGGGCTCTGGTGACGCGGAGCTTCGGAGAGGAGCTCGCGCTGCGAGCGGGCAGCCACGGAGAGGAGCGCCCCCTCCCCGGGCGCCCGGGAGCGCAGACGTGGGCGGCGGCGAGCGGCGGCCCCCCTCCGCTCCCCTCCCCTCCCCCGCCGGCCCGGCCGTCCCCTCCCCGCGCGGCGCTCCCGCGTGTGCGGGTGTGTGAGTGCGAATCTCCCTCGCTCCTCTCGCACACGCTCCGGCACTAGTGCAGGCGGCCAGCCGGCGGCTCCGGCTCGCCCGCCCGCCCGCCGCGCCGCCGCCTCTGCAGTCGCAGCCGGGCATGGTGAGTGAGTGAGGTCGGGCCCCGCGCGCTCCCCCGCTCGCCGCCCGACCCCGGCCACGGCCCGCTCCGTCCCTGGGAGCCGGCGGGGGCGCGCGCAAGCGCGGGGCCGGCGGCCGGGGATCGGGCGGCCGGTGCGCCCCGGGGCCGCCGGGCCCCGTCTCGGGAGCGGGCTCCGCGCCCCTCCCGGCCCCAGCCTCGCTCCTCGAGGGCTGCGCGCTCCCTCCCCGCCCGCCGCCCGCCTCCCGGTCTCCCCACCCCGTGACCGGCTCTCCGTCTTGTCCCGCAGGATCCGCCCGGACGGGACCACGCCGCCGCCGCCGCCGCCCGGAGCCGCGCTTCGGGTCCCGCCTGAGCCGAGCCGCGCGCGGGGCCGCCGCTGCCGCCGCCGGCGGGGGATGGGGCTGCCCGGGAGGCACGCCGAGCCCGCGGGGGGAGCGCGGAGCCGGCGCGCAGCCTGAGCCCCGGCCGCCCGCGCTGGGCTGGTCCGTGCGTACCTCGCGCTGCCGCCGCCGCCGCCCGCCCGCCCGCGCCCCGATGGCGCCATCGCCCAGGCGCCGCTGACCGCCCCGCGCCGCCCGCCCGGCCCGCGCGGCCCCCCTCGGAGCCCGGCCGGCCCGGGGAGCGGCCTGCCGCGGAAGCCTCCCGCGCCCTCCCGCCCGGCCCCGCCATGGCGCTGCGGCGCCTCCTGCTGCTGCTGCTGCCGCTGCTCTCGCTCCAGCCCTTGGACCTGCTGCCCGGAGCCTGGGGCGCCCGCGGCCGCGCCGCCAACCGGACCCTGAGCGCCGGCGCCGCGGCCGTCGGGGGCCGGCGGCCCGGGGGCGCTCTGGCCCGGGGCGGCCGCGAGCTGAACGGCACCGTCCGGGCGCCCGGCGGCCCGGAGGCGGGGAGCCGGCGGGGACAGCCAGCAGCGGCGGTGGCGGCGGCCAGCGCGGCCGTCACCTACGAGACGTGCTGGGGCTACTACGACGTGAGCGGCCAATACGACAAGGAGTTCGAGTGCAACAACAGCGAGAGCGGCTACCTGTACTGCTGCGGCACCTGCTACTACCGCTTCTGCTGCAAGAAGCGCCACGAGAAGCTGGATCAGCGCCAGTGCACCAACTACCAGAGCCCGGTGTGGGTGCAGACGCCCAGCACCAAGGTGGTGTCGCCGGGGCCCGAGAACAAGTACGACCCGGAGAAGGACAAGACCAACTTCACCGTCTACATCACCTGCGGGGTGATCGCCTTCGTCATCGTGGCCGGCGTCTTCGCCAAGGTCTCCTATGACAAGGCCCACCGCCCGCCGCGGGAGATGAACATCCACAGGTGAGCGCGGCCGCCCGGCGTGGGTAGGGGGGCCCGCCTGTCTCCCCAGCCTCCCTCCCGGCGGCTCACCCCTCTTCTCAGGCTTCCCTGTCCTCTTGGCATCTCACCCCCCCGCCCTCCTCGGGCTGCCTCCACTCTCTTAAGTCAACTTCTCTCCCCTGCCTCTTTGACAGGCAATAAATCAGAGCCTTCGGCGCCCTCTGCTCCATTTCTTCAGAACCGGACACGCACGCTTTGGTTGGTAGGGGCATTTACAGGGCCAAATAGGTATTGGTGGAATCCCCGAGTTTGAGTGTAGCAATTGTGCACCTTCCCGTAATCCAGGGTGGGGTTCCAGGGTGCAGGTTTCATGGCAGGTGGGCACCTCGCTGTAGGCGCTTATTGCATTTGGTTTTCTGAATCAAGCCGGAGCAGTCATCTTGGATATAGGGAGCTGAACAGTGTTGGAACCTTACTGAAAAGAGTGTGGACTGACTGTTCCCGGGTGTGTAGAGAGATGGGGGTGATAGAGAAAGGGAGCCTCCTGGGTAAGCAGGAATTCAAATCTGTCCATTCCTTCTTGACCAAGGGCAGATGGTTTCTTTTCATTGCATCCTACCCGGCAGCCGGGTAGGATGCTTATCTGCCCTGCTGAGACTGGAGGACTTGTTCTTTTAAGCCCCGTGGGCAGAACTCAGAGTGAATGCTTCTTGTTATGTTCAACGTGGTGGGCATCTTTCACTGCTTACACCAGGGAGGCAGTGGAGGGCTGCCTCCTGCCAAAACTTATGCCAAGGGCTCAAGATATGGTTGTCAGGCTTCCACCCTGACTGCCTCCCACCCTGCCACCCTAGCTTCCGGAGCACCCCTTGGGAGGTCAAAGCTGAGGGAATGGAGAAACCAGTCTCTCTTTACAACTCAGGGAACCATGCACCCAGGGGATGCAAGCTCAGCTCTGATGAATGGCTGGACATGGTTCAGCAGAGTCTTTCAAGGAACGAACCCTGCTCTGGAACGTGCCTCCGTTTCTGGCACAAAATGTGGGCACTGCCCTAGTCATGGAGACCACCCCCTAGACCAGCCCTCCTTCTGAGTTTGCCTGCAGGCTCCCACCCAGAGTCCTAGAGCTTCAGCTCATCTCTGCACTCGGCTTGTTATCCTTTTGGCCTGAAAACCTTCTTCCCTTACTGCTGAGGACATCAATCACCTGCACCTTGATGAAGAGAGAGAAAGGCAGATAGAAATTTCTGGGCATCTCTTTTTCCCCCCCTGGATACTGAGGGTGTTGAGAAAAGATGATGCTCTGTGGCTGATTTTGAGTCAAAATCCACAAAGTATGGGTACTTTAATATTGACAAACTCGAGTGTTGGAACTGAGCTTCCGAAAGGAGATGGGTTTATCGTCATCGCTCATTAACCCTGAAGCACCGTTGCTCTATCCCACCCCCACCTTGTCTCTCAGGGAGTAAGTCAGTGGCTAGAGGGAAAATGATGGAGGAGTTGTGACAAATAGTTTGTGGTCAGTCCTGGCTCTTAAAAGCAGAGGATTGGGGGGTGGAGAGCAAAATAAGGGCAAGGCACTCTGTCCTTTGGGTTTCATCTGGCAAAGAATTCTCTCTCTTGGCTCCCCTTCCTGAAGCAGGTGTGCTGGGTTCTTATTCCTCTGCCTCTGCCTCCAGGTCCCCAGGGTTGTCCACCTTCTCTTTCTTTGACTGTTTTGGCCTCTCATCACCCCTTCCAGGCTGGCTGTGGTCTCCAGCTGGCTGATTCCCATGAAGCTTTCTTTGGGTTTCTCTCGTCCCCAGGCCGTTCCTGTCTGCACCCCATTGGGAAACCTGTCCCTTGCCTTTTCCTCTGCCTCTTACTGAGTTTATTCATCATCCTCTGGGAGGATGCAGGTGGCCTGAGGAGGCTGGCGCTGGCCTCTGTCCTGTGGGCTGTGACCTTGGAGGGAGACGTCCCTGTCACCTCACCACACTGAACCCCCAGCCCACCCCAAACTAGGGTGACTAGTGTGTGTATGGGTGTGCGGCTCAAGGCGATGCCGTGGGGGCCGTTTTCTCTCCGAGCTTGGGGGAGAGAGGTAGCCATCGGAAGGGTGATGAGTTTCGGCCCTCAGACCATTATGTAAATGTGGGCTGTTTCTCCCTCAAATTCACCTCCTGATTTTATTCAGTTCACAGCACCTCTTCCAACAGCTGCAGGCTCGCCTGATCAGTGCTTGGGAAGCCGTCGTGTTGATGCTTCTTAGGTAGGGGACAGAGCCCGTCTCTGTGTTTAAGGGGGTGGGGGAGGGGACAGAGCACAAGCGAGCCATCTAGGACACTCCCCGAGTGACCTTGGGCAGATCAGAGAAACTTATTTTTCAGTTCTGGACCACTTAGGGACATCGCAGCCCACCCCGACCTCTCCCTCACCAGGCGTGGCAGGGTGAGTTTGCACATTAGCAGGAGCTTCCCACTGACTCCCGGGTATGCCCGCGTGGTACCACCACGCTCCCACTTTGCTTGGAGGTTGATGCTTGCTGTCCCAGGGAGTTTGGGGTGCAGATTGTCTTGTTGGGCAGGGGAGAAAGAGAGGGTGCTAGAGAAAGAGATAAATATTCACGCTGTAATGAGTCCTCCCTGGAGAAGGTGAGGGAGAAGGAACGTGTATCCTCAGAGGCCCACGGAGGAGGTGGGACGTGGGCTCTGTTCCGGACTCCTTGAAATAGTTCAGCAAAGGCATTTCCTTTCTGAGACGGCAAAGGTTATTTGACTTGTTCCAGCGTGTGAGCCTCTGTGAAGATGGTAGATGGGCAGACGGGCTGAGCGGGAGGGATGTTTGTGGGAGCGATAGAAGGGTCAAAAGAAGGATGTGCCTCAGGATGGGCCATCTGCCTCCTCAGGTGTCCGAGCCTGGCTGGCCCTCCGCCGGCCCTCTGCGCACCCCTCAGGGTGGGCCTCCCTTTTCCCTCTCCAGCCCCTGCAGGGAGGAACAGATTTAGTCTTTTCCAGAAGCGATTAGACCTTGCCGTCTGTGTGAGCCATCGCCCTGCGCCCCGCATCTGGGGGGAACCCACCAGCTCTCACACCGGAGCACGTGAGCACGGACTCTCAGCTGGACCCCAGGGCGGGGAGAGAGGTGGCCTTGGGGACCAGAGGCAGAGCCGGGCTCTGGTTCTGGAGAGCCCTGACATTGGCTGCCTGCCACCCGGGACCCCACTTCCCATCAGGATCTCAGCCTCATCTGGCCCTTCCTTTGCACCTACCCAGGCTGAGACGCAAGCTGCCAGACCACGGGGCGTCCCCGCCCGGAGCTCAGTGTTCGGAAGAGCTTTGGCAAGGCTTCCCTGGGGCTGTCTGTTCAGTGAGGGCCTGCTGAGGCCCCAGGGGCAGGGGCTCTGCCCAAAACATGGCTTCAGAGAAGGGCTCCTCAGTTCTGAACCAGCCCGCTCACATTCCCACCCGTTCCTTCCTCCTCCTCACCCTGTGTTGATTCATTAGAGTCTTAGAGATGAGAATCATTCTGAGGGAGGAACAGTGTGCCTTTTTTTTTTTTTTTTTTTTAATGGCTAGTGAGGTCAGGAAGCTTTTAGGGTGCTGTAGGCGCAGTGGGTGAGGCCAGAGATGCCCAGGGTCCTCACTCTGCCTGCCCAGGGATGAAGGGTGGAGGAATTTAAGGTGCAGATGGGCGTGGAGAAGTGCTCAGGGCTGTGGGAAGAAAAACCTGAGCTGATGTCATTAGGGAGAAGGAAGCATATTCGTGACCCCAGGTAACCTAATCAAAATGGGCCTACATCTTGAGTTCTTCTGCTTATTTCTAGAAACATCAAGGGAACACTGTGTCCTACCTTTTCCTCCTACAGAAATTAATTACAAACCTGAAGAGCCCTGTTTTGTCCGCATAGGCCACGTAATTGCGGCAGTGGGACCACTCTGCCAACTGATTTAGTGAGTTCTCGTCCCAGGTTCCTGGGCAATGAATTGTCAAATCACTTCAAACACTCCATGTTTTGAAGCACCATGGGCTCACTAGAATGAATTGATCTAAACCGAGAGTCAACTTGTATTTTGGTTTTTTTTTTTAAACTTCAAATATAGCAGTTTGAGGGAAAGGAAAAAAATGCATCTTGCCTTGGACTGAAAGTCTTAGCCTTGCATGTTTTCCATTTTCTTGGAGTAAGAAAAAATGCAGAGAGTGAGAGAAGTGAAATTGTGGAAGAATTTAGGAAGGCTTATGAGGGGAGAGGTCAGGGGAAGGATACCAGGAAGACAGAAAGGAGCAACAATAGGAAAGGGAGGAAGGTGACCAGGTGCCAGCATGGACTGCATTGCCCAGATCCCCAGCGCTTGGTTTCCTCCTGACCCTGCAGCCACGTGTATGTGTGTTCATTCAACAGATGAGCCCTGCCCACCAGCTATTGGCACAGAGCATTTCAAATCATAAAATGTAAGCCTGTTACCTTTGACCTATGAGGCTAAGCAGAGTTCATTCTTAAAAAAAAAAAAAAGATATATATATGTATATATATATCTCAATTCAGTTCAGTCGCTCAGTCATGTCTGACTCTTTGTGACCCCTTAGACTGCAGCATGCCAGTCTTGTATGCTGGATTTTAGTTGCAGCATGTGGGATCTAGTTCCCTGAGCAAGGATCAAACCTGGGCCCCCTGCATTGGGAGCTCAGAGTCTTAGCTACTGGACTGCCAGGGAAGCCCCTAAGCAGAGTTCCTTTTTGATGGAGTGGGTCAGCCATGCAAAAATCCTGGCGCTTGGGGAGTCCTCCCTGGAACGTTGTTTGCTGTCTTCCTGGGTGCTCCACCCCCACCTCAGCCCTGGAAGGCATGCATTTCTGTCCCCTTTCCTGCTCACACTCAGAGCACGTTCATTTGAAGAAACCTTCTGCTGTGGTCCTAAGAGTTGACCCACAGTTTCCAGCTGCTAGGACACAGGAGGAGAAAGAGCCCAGTGCATTGTTTTCAACCTGTTTTAATGAGAGATCAGAGTGAGCATGCAGTCGATCTCAGATCAACTATGCAGGAAGCAGTGGTTTAGAGCTGAAAAAGTGAGCTGACCAAGAGATGATCCCAGATGGACAGGCCCTGGGGCCTGGGAGAGAAGGGAACGACTCAAAAAGAAGCTTCCTCTTCCCAACTCCTCTGCCTGTTTCTCCATGGCCTGAAGGGATGGTCACAAGGTCTTCGGTCTGGCTCCTTCCCTAGAATCAGTGAGAATCCCCAGCGAGTGGTGGAAGGAGCTCCCAGCCCCTGGCTGCTGGGTATCATCACTGGCCTTCTCTGCCACCCCCGTCCCTCCACTCAAAGTCCCGCAGAAGCTTATTTTTGAAATTAGGATGAATTCAAGTGCATTTTTGTCTTACATCCTTTGACAATATATATCTCATGGAGCCACAGAGTTGTGGTTTGAATTTCCTAGTGTCAAGACCATCTCAGATGGGCGATGGGGACAGGGAACTTTAATGGACTTGATGAGGACCTGGGTTGCGTTCATTTCTGTGCGCGTTCTCAGGCGCTCAGTCGTGTCCCATTCTTTGTGACCCCATGGGCTGTAGGCCACCAGGCTTCTCTGTCCTTGGAATTCTCCAGACAAGAATACTGGAATGGGGGTTGCCATTTCCTTCTCCAGGGGATCTTCCCAACCCAGGGATCGAACTCGTGTCTTCAGTATCTCCTGCACTGGCAGGTGGCTTCTTTTACCCCTGAGCCCAAGTTTATGTTTGAAATACATTTAAAAATGTGATCCCCCCGCCCTTTTCTCTATCTTAGGAAACACCTATTTTTTTATTTCTCCCCAGGTCACATTTATGACTCCACACTCCCAGCATCTTCCTTTTCAGTTGCTGCAGACAGGAACGAGGGCTTGGTGGGAAGCTTTATCAGTGACCTCTCAGAAGGTCTCAGTTCTTTGGCCTTGAGCAGGCTTATTTTCCACCTATTCAGGGCACATTGCTAACCTCGTCTATATATATACATTTAAATTTCTGGAAGTAAAACCAAAATGCTCTGAGAAGTCAGAGTAGTACTTTCTTTTATTTTGTCATCCATGGGCACAGAACCATAGAATTTTTATTGCAGTCTAGTCATTTAACTTAGCTCTGTAATTTTGTAAGCCAAGCAGCTGGAGCCCAGGGAGGCCAGATGACAATGCCAAGGGCCCCCAGGGAGGGAATGAGCGATATTGAACTAGAAGCCATGGTGCTGGTGTCCTGGGCCACCAGGTCAAGCCTCGTCTTCTCACCTGGTGGGAAATCTCTCCTATTTTACTTTATGTACATGTGTCTTTGTCATCACCAGATAACTTTCAGATATTTAGAGATGTGAGTGACAGCCTTCTCCCTCCTACTTCCCTATATTTTTATTCAGCCCTTTTCTCATTCATTTTTTCTGTCCACTAAAATGACTTGCGTTTACTTCCTTGGTCCCTGGCAGTTTCTCCGAATTCCTTTGTAAAGGGCAGTACCCTGCTCTGAGGTTATTATTATGATCCTTTAATAATAGCTGAGTAATGCAGACCATTTGAAGAAGGAAAATACAGCACAAGCCACAGAGTTGTGAACGAGAGCAGTGAGTTGTGGATAAAACTGTGGGCAGAAACTTGTAATTAAACACACGGGCTGTGAATGCCTTCTGTCTCTCCCAGCGATGGGTGGGAATGCTGGAACCCACCAGGTAGATGCACGTTTCAGTTTTTGCCAGAGACCAGAGCGCCCCTGATAGCTCAGTTGGTAAAGAATCCCCCTGCAATGCAGGAGACCCCGGTTTGATTCCTGGGTCAGAAAGATCTGCTGGAGAAGGGATAGGCTACCCACTCCAGTATTATTGGACTTCCCTTGTGGTTCAGCTGGTAAAGAATCAGCCTGCAGTGCGGGAGACCCGGGTTCGATCGCTGGGTTAGGAAGATCCCCTGGAGAAGGGAATAGCAACCCACTCCAGTATTCTGGCCTGGAGAATTCTATGGACTGAATAGCCCATGGAGTCGCATAGAGTCAGACACGACTGATTGACTTTCATTTTCAGAGTGCCCCCAGACATCCCTTGGCCCCCAAAGTGGGTGATTTCAGGTCTGTCCTCCAGGATGGCTCCTGCATGTAAGACAGCTCTATGACTCATGGAAGCACCTTCACTGGCGCCCATCTTGCTTTTTCTCAGCTCTGGGCTGAGATATTGCAGGGCCAGGGTGTATACAAATTGAGGGGACCAGAGAAGCTTTGAGGAGGATGACTGATGAAGCTGGAAACTTGGGTTCCATCATTCTGTTGAAATTCACCTCTGTGGCTTGCAGTTTGGGGCTTTCACCCGCAACATGCCCAAGTCCTCCTGGGAAAGAAGCAGGATGTACCTGTCCTTGTGTGTCATCCTTCTCGGTGGTCACCTTGGGAAACCACCTGCTGATTCTCCCCAAGAAATTTTTGCCACGGTTCCTCTCTTGGAAGTGCTTTCAGAGCCCATGTGTGTTGTTTTGACTTTTCATCATGCTAGCATATTTTTATCCTCCTAGGGTAGATGGTTATAAGCTTCGATGTCACGGGGCTGAGGCTGATGAATGAAAGAGGTGTTCAGCTGGTTACTGATCAGAAGGGAGGGAGACCTGCTTGCCCGGAGGCCGCGTCAACTGCCTCCAAAGGCAGGGGCCCAGAGGAGGCATCCTGGTGCTGAATGCATTCGAGTCCTCTGCTCATGATGACCGCTCGGAAGGGGCCCCTCCCTACATGGAAGGGTGATTACTGCCCTTAAGAAAAACAGCTTCGTGCTCTCCCAGTGTGTCTTGGCAGACAGCAGAGGAGCTGGGAGAGGGGGAAAGAAGGGGTTTGGTGTGCAAAAAAGGGCTCAAATAACCCCCTAGAAAAGATTAAATATGGTCCCACATTTCTGCATGAGATAGTAGACAGGTAGCCCAACTTTCCTAGTTTGATTCTGAGGGTAGAGGGACCCAGTTTCTTTGGGATGCATGCGGCCAAGCATGGGGGTCAGAGCCGGGTGTCTGCCATGCCCTGCCTCCCCTCCCCTCCATCAGAACGCCAGCACCTCTGCAGTCTGGCACGCAGATGAGGTCACCGCTTGGGCTACACAGCCACTGATGAAGCAGAAGTGTTTGCAAGCACAGAAAGATGGGGTTTCCGGTGAGCATTGCTGGGAGAGTCCTCGTGTGCTAACTGTGCCTCCCCAGACTCCCAAAAGTACATTCATTCCACGGGGTTGATCACAGAAATGGAGCCAGGATGGGGCAGGCTGAGTTTCAGGGCAGGTGACAAGGAGCCATCAGGTGTAGCAGTTGTGGCCAAGTCCTGTTCCTCTTTGGTGCTGGTGAGGCAGTGGGCTGCGCTGCTGTGCCTTCTTCTCGGGAGCCAGTGGGTGCTGAGGGGCTGGGGCAAAGCCTTTGCTCCCACCAACCCCTCACGGCCACTCTGGAGCACTCTGGGAGAGGTCAGTTCTGCTCTGCCGCTAGCCGTCCCCCTCCCTCTGCTCAGGCGTCCGGAAGTGGAGAACTGTGTCTCCCTGGAGCTTCTGATGCCCGACCCCATCACCTGTCACTCCAGAAAGCCAATGTTTAGGACCTGAGAGCTCAGTTAGGTGAGAACTCAAGGTCACGTGGATGAAGCAGGAGTTGTGGGGAATGGGGAAATACTCAGAAGAGCACCCCTCCTCCAGGACTTCCTTCTGTACCTGGCATCCTGTGTGAGCTCACTGCATCCTTCTACCACCCTGAGTCTGGAGCCGTTTCGCAGAACACAGAATCAACTCAGAGAGGCTTAGTAACTTGCCCAAGATCACACAGCTAGTCCATTGCTGGCCACTGTCTCCTTTGCGGGCCAGCAGGGCACCTGGCTCTCACCTTCCTGAATGTAAACGAGTCAGTGATGCTTAGACTGCTTGAGAAAGCAAAGAAATCATCCCCCGTTGTTGTTATTCAGTCACTCAGCTGTGTCCGATTCTTTGTGACTCCATGGTCAGCAGCACGCCAGGCTCCCCTGTCCTTCACTATCTCTGAATTTGCTCAAACTCGTGTCCGTTGAGCTGATGATGCCATCCAACCATCTCATCCTCTGTCGCCCCCTTCTCTTCCTGCCTTCAATCTTTCCCAGCATCAGGGTCTTGTCCCCTGAGATGTGTCATTTCTGTAAGGGACCGGAGGATGAGTGACCTAAGGACCAGGGTACCTAGATTCTGGGCTGGTGGACCCATTTGCATTGCCTGCAGGCATAAGGTGCCCGAGGCAGTGAAAAGGGCTTCTTTTTGAGAATCATTCGAGCTCATAATCTACTTTTCGAGATTTTACTGGTGGAGGATTGTGAAGACAATACCAAGAAAAGGTAAAAAGTAAAAACACACAAAAACACACTGGTTTTAATTGGAGAAAAAAAAAAAGACCGTCAAACAACTTCCCCCTTAAACCTTTGCAATATTGAAAGGACTCCCCCAGAGCAATTCTGCAGGAGTCCTGGCTCCTGAGAGTAATGGGGCACTAGAGAAAAGAAGCGAGTTGAGGGGTGAGAGGATGGACCTCGTGCCATTCCCAGTTTTAATTACAAAGACGTATGGCTCACAAACAGCTCCATTTATCACAGCTCCCCACTCTGCCCCATTTATAACATCGAGCACAGTGCTCGCCAGACCCAGAATCCCGGCCAGCTCACCCTGCCTCCCCGCTCTACTTCTCTGAGCCCTGCGTTCTCATTCCTCAATCTTCACCAGAGTTTCTCTGCTTTTCCAGGCCTCAAGCCCTCTGTCCCGAAAAGCCCATGAAAAGGAAAGAGCCCTGGGGTTTGCTCTCTAGCTTCAGCCATCTTGACTGCTGGTGGTGGTCCTGCTCACGGTCACAGCTATGGTGGTGGTCCCTGGCAGAGCTTACATTCCCGGGTCTGCAGCTTAGGTCCTTGACCCTCCGATCAAGGCAGGTGTGGGAGCGTGGAGGTTTCTGGGCACTGTTTGCAGCCCCCACCCTGGTCAGAGGGGCAGGAGAACCCTGGACCCTCCTGCCCTGGTCCCACCTCGGGACCCATGGAAGCTGAGTTCCAGCCAGGCTCTGGGTAGCCGCGAGCTTGGCCCCGTTCCCCAGCGTTTGGGAGGGGAGTCACAGCTTTCTGCAGGCTTCACAAACACTCTCATTCTTCCTTGCTTTTTTGGCATTTGGTCTCGTGTACTGTTCCCATTAGCTCCGACATTAAAGTCTCATTACTTAGGACATCTGTCCTCTGGACAGAGTCGCTGTTCCCTCAGCCAAATGTCCTCTTCTGGGAAGGAGGCTTCCCACCCAGACAGTCAACACTTCCCTCTTCCTTCCATCCTGCTGCTCCAGCGAGGAAGGATTTGAACCCTGGGAGTAGGTGCCAGAGTGAGAAGGAGGGGAATATGTCCAGAACCCACCCACCCTGGACTCTGAGGTTCTGGGGTACAGACCCCTGGAATCTGGGGCAGGGAGGGGGCCGGCCCCCATAATAGCAAAGAAGATGTCTCCAGGAGAGCTTTGCTCCCTCAGTCCTCTGATCAGCCTCAGATCCTCTCGGTAGGAACTCTGGCCTCGGTCACCCCCATGTCTGGGCAACTGAAGGTGGCCCTATGTTAACCCACCTCCTGAAGTGACTGGGCAGGAAGCCCAGCCCACGTGCTGAGGCTGCTCCAGAACTTTTGGAAGAATCTGGACTCCAGCCTCCCTCTTGGACCTTCTCTGCCTTTTTATTGTATCCTGAGAAATCTGCCTGAACATTCCCAGGAATGCTGTCCCGTCGGCTCGGAAGGCTCTTCAGGCTGTGGGAACTCACTCAGCTCTTCTGTCCTCAGAGCCTCAACAGCCAGCTTCTTACCCACCTCTGTGCCAGCGCCCCCTCCCCCACCCCCAGCATCTGCGACGAGAACCCGGCTTTCAGCAGAGGATCTGCTGCTTGTCCCTCTGTCTTTTAAGTCACATCATTAAAATGTTGCTTCTTGTTCCTCTCGGTGTCTTTGACCACCGAGGCCTCTGTCTCCATCTGTCCTTCTTTTGATTCCTCCTCTGTTGAGAGTTCTTTTATTCCTTTCCTCACTTCCTCTAGTTCTCCTTCTTAAACTTGTCCTGTCCTGCTGTAACTTCATTAGACTGCATCGATTCAGACTCTGCTAATTCAAAATTTATCCAAATGGGACTTCGGCTAAGTTGCTTTTCTTTTCTCTGTCTGATAAAAAGCTGTGACGAACAGATTAATAGCTCAGACGAGACCGCAGGGATGGTACAGGGTGCGTCCACCAGGCAGAAAGACAGACTGTGTTCAAGCAGGCCCTTCTGCAGACAATCGGCATGCTAATTACAAATCATTCTTATCTGTTCAATAAAGTAGCTCTCCGAAGATCAATTTTTTTCTTTTCTTTTTTTTAGCCTAGTTGGTAATCCTGCGATGGCCCAGGAAGCCGTAAAAATGCATTTCCTTTCAAGTGTGTTATAATTTCCACGTCTGTGTTATTGAGTGGCATTACTAGCCCAACCCCATGTTATTGAGTGGGATTACTAGCCCACCCCATTACTAGCCCACCCCCAATCTGCTGGATTGGTGATGCTTGCCCATCGGGCTGCTTCAGATTCCCTTTTGAATTCCCTCTGGGCGCTCCTACTAATTTCCCTTCTTTTTGTTTTCTGTTCTTTTGTATTTCCCTGAGGTTCTCAATCTGTAAACTCTCTCGCCCTCGGCTTTGATGGATTATGCTACCACGTGGGGTTCCCCTCGCTCCCTTGGGCCACAGGAAGACCAGCTGGGCATGAGAGGCTAGGGACCTAGAAGCTGACAGGACGACTGGCCCTGTCTCTGGGTTTAAGAGGACAGATCTCTGTCTTGCCTCCGTCCGTTCTTCCCCTATTGTCTGTTCCCGCATTGCTGTCCCGACACCACTCTTTGGATTGACCAGGCAGCATTGCACCCACTATAGGACAAGACAGGATGTCCTTTGTTATTGTTCAGCGGCTAAGTCTTGTCCGACTCATTCTGAAACTCCATGGACTGCAGCACGCCAGGCTTCCTTGTCCTTCACTCTCTCCTGGAGTTTGCTCAAACTCGAGTCCATTTAGCACACCACTCCAGTGTTCTTGCCTCGAGAACCCCGTGGACAGTATGATAAAGGATGTCCTTAGAGGCACCCTTACAGGAAAGGACCTTGGCCTCTTTCCCTTGGCCAGCTTCGGTGGCTCTCGAGGGACCCCTAGCTAAGCCCCCTTCCTCTCACTCCTGGAGGTCAGCATCCGTCTTTCTCTGCCTTAGAGCGTTTCCTGAAAACAGGAAGCAGGCTCATGGCAACTTCTGTCACTTTCTGTGCCCGTGACCAGGGCTCAGCCCTGCTCTGGCCTGTTGCCCTGCTCTGGGGTGGGGGACTCTCCAGTTGTGGAGGCGTGTTCTTCTCCGGCCCCTTCTGTTCTCAGCGCACCTGGGAGGCTCAGGTCCACAGAGATAACTCGTATCCTTACACACGCGGCAGCCCCGGGCTGCAGGAGAAAATGCATTTTCCTCGCACACTCCACTCATATAAGAATGCTCTCTGCACGTGGCCTCCTGCGAACGCTTGTCTTTAACATCTTAAACTCATGGACCCTCTTGGTTCCCAGGGGCAGATGATACGTTTTAGTGCCTCTCCCTCTGGGCGCCAGATGTGTCTAGAGCTGGGGTTCCCTCTCCCCCTGGAGGTGGTGTGTTCCCTTCCTCGGACGCAATTCTCGTTCAGTTAATTCTTGTGGGAAGCCAGGATTCACTTTCCTCTGAGGTCTGCCCACTGGAGCATGGGCTTCCCTGGTGGCTCAGCTGGTAAAGAATTCACCTGCAATTCAGGGGACCCTGGTTCGATTCCTGGGTTGGGAAGATCCCCTGGAAAAGGGATAGGCTACCCACTCCAGTGTTCTTGGGCTTTCCTGGAGGCTCAGTCGGTAAAGAATCTGTCTGCAATGCAGGAGACCTGGGTTCGATCCCTGGGTCGGGAAGATCCCCTGGAGGAGGGCCTGGCAACCCACTCCAGTATTCTTCCCTGAAGAATCCCCAAGGACAGAGGAGCCTGGTGGGCTACAGTCCATGGGGTCACAAAGAGTCGGGCATGACTGAGTGACTAAGTACAGTGGAGCAACCTCCACCCTTGGGTACCCCACCCTTTCAATAGTTGCATTGATGTGAAGGTACTTAAACTTGGAAATGACAACAATGTTAAAAAAAATTAAAAAAAAAATTTTTTTTAAAGAAGGAAGGAAAGAAGAAAGAGAAAAAAAGAAAAAGGGATGTAGGAAGAAGAAAAAAAGAATTACTGAATCTTTTGCAGAAAATGTTGCCCTGATCCGTTTAACCCATTTGCCCTTTTAATGCCTGGACAGAATCCTTGTTTTGCTTTTTGCGCCCTAGTGGAAGCCTGACTTGTGCTGGGCTCACAGGGAGGAACGGGCACTCAGCACTTGGCTTGCAGAATCCAAGTTCAGAGTTTGGCAAAGCTGGTGTGTGACCAGATGCATTTCTGACCTCAGGCCTGAGTGGAAAATATGGGCTGTAGGTGGTCCCTTCCAGGATGACCCGTAGCCACAGGCCTGCCATGTGGCTCCCTCTCCACGGCAGGCGTTTTGCCATCTGGCTTGCCTGAGTCAGCTGCCCGGCTCCCCTCTTCCACCTGTATACATGTGCTTTCCTCGTGGTGCTATCGGCTGAGCCTCTGTAGATCCTGGGAGGTTGTATTTGGATTTATTTATTAGTCAAATATTTAGGTAGTGCTTACAAGGTACCGGGTTCTGTTCTAAGTGCTCTACAAGTACAAACTTGTTTAATCCTCGTAATAACCCTAAGAGCTGGACGTTATTTTGAGGCCTTAGCATTTTGGCCTTAGTTTTTCAGCAAGAACACAGAACCTCAGGGCACTTAAGCAGCCACCTCATGATCACCAATATCCTGAAAGTGAAGTGAGAAGTGTTAATCACTCAGTCGTGTCCAGCTCTTTGTGACCCCATGGACTAGAGCTCTCCAGGCTCCTCTGTCCTTGGAATTCTCCAGGCAAAAATACTAGAGTGGGTAGCCATTCCCTTCTCCAGGGGAATCTTCCTGATCCAGGGATCGAACCTGGTTCCCCTGCATTGCAGGCAGATTCTTTACCGTCTGAATCAGCAGGAAAGACCCACCAATATCCTGGGTTGTCAGAATTCTGACCCAGGTACTCTGGCTCCAGACTCCCATATTTAGCTAGTAGGTTATAACCACCTTCCTCTTGCCTCTCCTATAGATTTATGCCTGTGCTTAATAGCAAATCAAGAAGATGACTCCAACAGTATCAACAATAAGAGAGGCGGCAGGTTCATATATTAGCTCATCTATCACCTGGCTGCCCAAGTGGTCTTGCTAACAGATCTTGGTAGCATTTCCATTTTCCCATTTCCAAAGGGTAGCTGCCCTTCACGCATTCAGATCTTTGATGCATGCTCAGACAATCCAAATGTTTCCAAAAAAATCTGCGCTTGATGTAGATGCTACCGCATTTCCTAGGCCTGGGTAGATTTTCACGTGATTTGTGAGACAAGGGGTGGTGCGTGGGGAAGAGACACTATTAGGGATGAATCACGGTTCCCGGGGATGTGCGTCGACTCGGTGCCAGGCCTGAGGCTGACCGTGGGGACAGGTGCCCACGGGGTTGCAGTGATTGCTCTGCTGGCCTGAAGAGCAAAGCCGGCCAGCTGAGCTTTCCCTTGCTAAGTTCGGCCGTGCTTATTGGCCACGATGAATTCCGACTGGGCCGGGGACAACTCGGACCTGGGGAACGGCTGGGCACAGATGCACAAACATTGTTATCACAACAAAAGAGATTCTCGCCATCCATTCGGAGCCTCTGTGTATGTGGAGAGCAGTCTTGTGCGCACACAAAGCTGGCAGCTGTGTTTTTCAAGTGGACTGTGAGAGACCCAGGAAAAGGGAGAACTGAATCAAGCCATTCTCCTTGGTCCGTGTTTATTAAAAATATATTCACTTCAATTGTCTGGAGTGTGTGTTTCAGAGAATAAAAGCACCCTGGCTGCCCAGTAGATAAGAATGAAGCTGAGGGGAGAGAGGATGCTGGCTATTTCCTGAGTGGCAGGGTCAAGTAAAAGCTCAGTCATCCAGGACTCAAATAACCAGGGTATTTCATTTAACCGGAGTAGAACATCTACCCTCTACTTTTAGGAGAAATAGCATAGAAGTAGCAATCAGAATCTTCCATGGTTCATTCCACAGTTTTTATAGGAATTCCATTTCCCAGCTTGTCTCCATTCTACTGAGTTTTCTCTGTGAAGAGAACTAAAGATTAGGTTGGTGGCCCTCTCATGGAAGAACCTTGCATTTTTATAAGTAATTATATTCAGTATACTCTACTTAATTAGGCAGGAATGCTTTTAGAAAATTCTTCAAAAACAAGAGTGTTCTCATTAGTCGTTAGGAATAAAAAAACATTAACCAGAATAGCTTATTCATGGAATAGTTCATCTCTTTGGCCTTTTATCATCCCGATCCAAAAGCATAATTTTTTTTCCTGCTCCTCCGGAAAAGAGAAAGGTCCTGATTAAGAGTCTCAGCTCTCCAGCTTGCCTTGCTCTTGATACTGAAAGATGCAATGAACACCAGCTAGACTGATTTCCTCCCTTCCATGGTATTTATGTGGCCCTGAGAGCCAGAGACTGGCAGAGGCAGAAGGCTGGTTTCCATTTGTTCTGCTTCAGTGAGCAGAAATATACAGGAGATCTTCATGAAAAGTATGTTAATTGAGATCAAAAAGACTTCTGAGATAAACTAAGTGTTCCTAGCTTCCCCACTTCATTTAAGGGGAACCTAAGTTTTCCTTTCTGCTCAATGAGTGGTAATCAGGACAAAACAGTTCCAGGTATTTTATGTGGCACTCTTCTGCCACATTTATTTTAAACTTGGAAATGCCACAAAGTCCTGGGACTTCTGGATGGAGGGCAAGAACTCCATAGAGTAGGGCTTGTGCAGAGCAGGGGTCTAATGAAGTGTATTGGTGTCCTACTCAAGGGTTTCATTTGATGGAAGATTGCCTGCGAGCACAATGTAAAAACTTTTATGGCTGTTGATTTTGATGGTGATGAAGAGAAATGGGCAGTTGGGTGACCACTGAGTTCTGTCTGGGTAGATTTTTCTACTAAAGATTGAACACACTGTACAATGTCATATTCAGAGACCGTTGTAGGAACACAGTAGGTGAAAAAGTAAGTATGATTAAATGATGGAGGATTGGAAGGAAAGATGGATGGATGGGTAGATGAAAGGATGGATGAATGAACTGATGGAAGGATAGGTAGGTTGATGTTTGGGTAGATGGATGGGACAGATGGATGGATGAATAGATAGACAAATGGGTGAATGGATAATTCAGTGGTATAAAGTCAGCCTCTGTAGTTGAATCCACTTACATTTGAAATCAGGATCTACCGCTTATTAGCTGTGTGACCTTGGGCAAGATATCTAACATTTCTTAGTCTTAATTTTCTCATCAGTAAACTACGGTTACCAATAGCATGTACTCTATAGGGTCCTTTTGAAGGTTATACAAGATCACACATCAAAGAGTTTAGCACTATGTCTGGCACATAGTAATTGCTCAGTAAATTAAAGCCTTTAATTTCCTAAGCTGGCAGAACTATGAAGCAGAGTTATAACCAAGGTTTTGTTTACTTTTCTAATGTTGAGGGAATCGTTTGCCATTTTGAGACAGATTTCATGTCTTGAATGCAAGTAGCACACATCAGAATGTTGACTGGGCTTGGTCCCTACAGGGGTTGTGATAACTCAATACTTAGGAAGATGCAAACGCACTTTCATTCCTTGAGACCACTGACAACATTAACCAAGGTGTTAAGCGAATGAATAATTGGTCTTGACCTGAACACTCATTGACTAATTGTTTCTCCACGCCCAAATATTAACTGGCATTTGCTAAATTAGCAGACTCAGCTGGAGAGACTGGGAGAACTCATTCAAGCTGACAATTCCTAGGAAAGGGAGATGTATAAAAAAGGCAGTCGCAGTGAGCAGAAGGACATCAGAACTCCAGCAAAGAAGCCCTGGGTTGAAATTTCAGCTCCATTGATGTTTTGGTTCTAGAATTAGCCTGAGCCTCAGTTTCGTGTTTAAAATTGGGGTAACCATAGCTGCAAAGGTTCCAGGTTTGGTACAGGCACCGTGCTGGACAAGGCAGGTGAGGCCCTTAGAACCTGTTCAGTGTTCTCCACGTGTAAGATGCAACTCAGCTCAGCAGATGGCTAACACACAAACAATGAGTCCTGAAGAACATGAACATTTTCTGGCTTGAGTGATCAGAATGACTGTTTTCCCTGCTCAGATTTGCTGTCCAATTAATTAACTCTCCCCTGCTTGCCACACATTCACGGAAGCCAAGGAATCCATGTGCGGCGAACCAAAACAATTAGGTAGATAATTCAGGCAAAAAGCATCACTTTGTTTCCTGTATCCAGATACTGCAGCGAAGTGGCTCTGGGGGAGGGGGAGGTTGGGGAGTTTGGATGAGCAGGACAAAGAACCAGATTCAAGTTCTTAAATTAGAACCTCTGTAGTCGGCATGGGGGGGTGGGGGGGTGGGGCTGCCCTTGGCTGGGAACCGGCTTCAGTCCTCACTGGCCATTCTCTCTCTCCCCCCCAGATTCTCTTTCCCTGGGAAGGTCTCTCTCTGATCCCTTCTCCCCATCTCTTGCCTTCTGGATCTCTTTCTTTCTCTGAGTTTCTCTTTGACTCTGTGTCCCATTTTCTCTCTGGCTCCATCTGCCTGCCTGTTTCTGACCCTTTGATTCTGTTCCCTGCCCCGCTCCCCGTCTCATCGTCTCTGTTTACTCCATCATCTCTGAATCTTGCCCTCTGCCTCTCTCTGGCTCTGAGGCTCTGACTCTCTTCCCAAATATTTGGCTCCCTTTCTGTCCATCTCTCCCCCACCCCCACTTCCGTTCCCTCTCTTTCTCTACCTCTGTCCCTCTGTCGCTCCCTTGCTGTCTCTCTGTCACTGTCTGACCTATCTCCCCAGTCTCTGCCCCTTCCTCCGATCCCTGAAAGAAACGGCTACTCTATCGCAAAATCCCCTTCATTCTTCCTCAGTGACCAATTTTCTTTCCTACGGTGAGAAAGTAGCTCAGGCCTTAACCCATTTCCTCCGGCGTATCCAAATTAATTAGGTGAGGCTGGGATCGCACATTTCAGAATTAGAGTAATATTTATTGAGCACCCTGGAGAGAAGGGGATGGAAAGTGGAGAGGAACAGGAGTGAGGAGGGAGGTCATTGATTTGAGGAGCTGAGGGAAGGGGGTGTGAGATGATAGAGGGGGACCCAGCACCACCTGGGAACAAGGACCCCATTCCTAGCTGCCTGAGGGCTCCGGGCAAGGGGGAACCCTAGGGGGCGGTGCTCATGGAAGCAGAGAAGCCTGCTGTGGGTGTGGCCTCCTTGGGACCACACAGTGCAGGGTCCCTGCAGCCTAGCTAGCCTGTCTGTTCAGCACGTGTCCTTCCCTTTCAACTGGGCAGCCCAACTCAGCCCTGCCAACAGGGCACCTGGAGAGGGTATCACGCAAGTCATTACCTTCAGGAGGAGACAGCATGGCTGTAACCCAGTTAAAACTCCTTCTCCAGCAGCAAGCAGGGATGCTCTGGGGCACCTGATGTTCTCCAGAGAGGCGTCTTCCCCCTCACTTCTCAGCCCTCCGCATCGGCACAACTTCTCAGGATTGAGTACCGAGAGCCACCCCCTACCGACCCCCAACCAACCCCAAGAGTCCTGATCCTAGGTTGAACATCTCTTCTCTGCCGGGTCCCCCTTGGCCAATAAGCCTGGAGTGAATCTGCTGTGGGCTTGCCATTTACACTGTCCATATGGACCAAAGGGATGCTGGGTTGAAAGCCCTACAAAGGCTGGGATGGAGATACTCTTTGCTCCTTTCTCTCTTTGAGAGAGAAATGGCTGAGCAATGTGCCAAGAAAGACCCAGAGATACACTGACGGGTCAGACACACAAGATCCCCTGAATTTCAAGATGTTCGTCTCAGTGTTGCCAGCCCTACTTGTCCCAGAGCCCAGCCCAGCGTCCCATCTTGGTAGATATTGCAGGAACTAGATTGCATTGCGCGTTAATCAAAGACCTGCTTCACATAGTGCTAGGTACATGTGGCTTAGAGTTTCTCAACCTTGCCAGCACTCTGGGTGGGATAATTCTTTGTGGGGGGTGGGCCGTGTGGGATGTTCAGCAACATCCTTGGCCTCCGACCACCAGTAGCCAGTCGACTTCCCTCCCCAGTTTTGTGGCAACCAGAAAATGTCACCAGCTATTGCCAAATGTTCCCTAAGGGGCGAAATCACTGTCATTCACGTAGATTTAGTCTTGACTTTCCAAAAACATGGACTTAACCACTTGACTCTGTTTTTCCTTCATAGATTTCCTTCATAGATAAGAACTTGAGAGGCAAGATAAAGACAGAAAAAGAATATAAACTTTTTTTTTTTTTGGTAATAGTCACTTTATTGAGATGCAATTCACCTACTATAAAATTCATCCTTAAATTTAAAAGTGTTCAGTTCAGTGATTTTTGTACATTTTCAGAGTTGTCCAACTATCACCACTGTCTGGTTTTAGAATATTTTCATCATTCCCCCAAAGAAAACCCATACCTATTAATAGTCATTCTCCATTAACCCCTCCATTAGCCCCTAGTAGGGCTTCCTTGGTGGCCAAGTGGTAAAGAATCCGCCTGCAAGTGCAGGAGATGCCGGTTTGATCCCTGGTCGGGAAGATCCCTTGGAGAAGGAAATGGCAGCCCACTTCAGTATTCTTGCCTGGAAAGTCATGTGGACAGAGGAGCCTGGCAGGCTACAGTCCACGGGGTCACAAAGAGTTGGACACAACTGAGCAGCTAAACGGCAACAACAGCCCCTGGCAACCACCAGTCTACTTTCTGCCTCTATCGATCTGCCGAATCTGGGTATTTTATATACATAGAATCATAACCCGTGGTTTTTTGTGACTGGTTTCTTTCATGTAGCATGTTGTTTTCAAGGTCATTCATGTTGTAGCATATATCAAAGCATCTTGCTTTTTTAAGGCTGAATAATAATACTTTGTGTGAATACACAATATTTTATTAATCCATTCATCAGAAGATGGGCATTTGGGTTATTTCCACCTTTTGGCTATTGTTAATAATGCTGCTATGAACTTTCATGTACAAAGTTTGTGTAGGCATATGTTTTCATTTCTGTTGGGCATATACCTAGGAGTATTCTAATTGCTGGGCCATATGGAAACTCTATGTTTAATATTTGGAGGAACTGCCAAACTGTTTACCAAAGGGCCTGCACCATTTTGCATTCCCACCAGTAGTGTATGAAAGCTCCAATTTCTCCACATCCGTGCCAGTTTCTTTATGACCAGTGTCTTTTGGTCATAGCTATCCTGGTGGGTGTGAACATGTATCATATTGTGTTTTTGATTTGTACTTTCAAATGTTGAGCTACTTACTTTTCATGCCTGTACCTTGTTTGGAGCAATGTTTAATTATATCTCATCCATTTTTAAATTGTGTTGTTTGTTTTTTATTGCTGAATTATAAGAGTTCTTTAAATATTCTGAATGCATATCTCTTAGCAGAAATGTGATTTGCAAGTATTTTCTCCCATTCTCTGGGTTGTCTTTCATTTTCTTTGTGCTATTTTCTGATGTAGAAATGTTTTTAGTTTTGATGAAGTCGAGTCTGCAAATTTTTTCTTTTGTTCCTTGTGCTTGGGTGTCATATCTAAGAAACCTTTGCCAAGTCTGAGGTTATAGAGACTGACTTCTCAATTTTCTTCTGAGAGCATATAGTGTTAGCTCTAATATTTAGGTTTATGATCCATTTTGAATTAATTGCTACATATGGTGTGAGGTGAGGGTGCAGTTTTAATTCTCTGCGTGTGGACGTCCATTTGTTGAAGAGACTTCTTTTCCAGTGATCATGGCGTCCTTGTCGAAAATCAGTTGAACATAGGTTTATTTCTGGACTCTTCAATTTGATTCCACTGGTCTGTACTTCTGTTGTAACTTTTAACTCGCTGTTTCCTTACCATGGAAAAATGGTAGGAAAGTGTCTTTCATAAATAGGGTGAAGGAGTCTAGGTAATTTGCGTGGATGTATGGTTAAAAAAATATATATAAAATATTGATCACATTTTGGAATTAAAAGGGATCTTCGAGGTCATGTTAGTCTAAACCGTTTGTTTTGCTGCTGGGGAATAAAAAGATTAAATTTCAATTTCAGTGGCTAACAAATCTGTCTGAAGATTCACAGCTCATCAGTGGCAGAGCTGGTATTAGAACCCAGATCTCTCGATTTTGTGGGGCAGTGTTTTTTTCTTATTGCCAGGCCCCAGGTCTGCCCGAAGTTCCTTTACCAAGCTAGCGAGGTTCTGTCTTCGCCTCCTCACTTCTTGGTCCACAGAAGTGAATGAGGTGGTGACGTGTGTGCGCTTTCCCTCCTAGAGCCTGAGGAAAAAAAGCAAGCCAGCATGGGGAAAGCATTCGGAAAATCTGAAATTGCTGTATAAATGCCACTAAATGATAAGATTGCCAGCTTGCTGCTCCTCTCCTAGGAAGGTTCAGCATGTCAGAGGCAGAATAATGAAAGGAAACAATTCACTCTCAGACTCCTTTTTAAACTGCTGTGGTTGTCACTTTTCAAGGAAGGGGGCCGAGTGCGGGGAGCTGGAAGGAAGCCTCGGGGTGGGCTGGGTGTGGCCCGATCTCAGGTGGGCTGGACTGGCTGGGAGAGGGCTGGAAGCACAGTGCCTCACCCACGCGTGAGGGACAGCCCAGGTACATGGAAGAGTCCTTGCCTCGCCCATGCAAAAAACTGGGCACCTGACCCTGAAATGACCGTGTCCGATGGTGGTCCCTTGGGTCTCCTGAGAGCATCCTGTGTGTCCCCGTTTTCTACCAACAGTAGTATCACCTGTGATATTCACCTGCAGAGGGAGTCTTGTTCCAACCAGGTGTGGGAATGATTTCCCCTAAATGCTGAGCCCCTAGATGGTCAGAACTGTGTTCTGTTTACCCTGGTCTCTGCCGTGACTGAGGCACACAGTCCTTAATTAATGCACATTTGGTGTTGGGTGAATGAAACCTGCTCCTGTGGTGCTGGGGCCCTTGCAGAGGGCGTGGACCTCTCTAGCAGCATCTCTGTACATGTCTCTTTCCTCTTGTGTATTTTTCTCTCTCTATGTTTGTGATTGCTCCGTCCTCTAAGCTCCAGCTGCATTCACTGCCTGCACCGTCCTTGTATTCTGATATTTATCATTTTATCTGTACGTCCTGTCTGCAGCTAAAGCACCCCTTTCTGGACCATGGGAGCTGTGTTTTGTACTTATTTAGGTCACCCATATAGATACACTCTCCTCGGTGTGTGTCGTTCGATGGGGAGGTTGATCCCCCTGATATTAATTACTTGCCACTGAACTGGAGGCCAACAGTGACCACCTTTCACTGCAGTGGCATTCCTCACGGCACCTCCTGTAGTATCTGCCTGGCATAGGGGCTTATTTGGGGAACCAGCATTTTGCAAGTGTTCAGAGTTCATTGGTATGAAATGAACCAAAGAAAGAAACCACAATCACAACCTTTTAATACCTGTCCCACCAGGCATGGCAGCCTCTCCCCTATATCCCCACTGGGTCCAACACCAGATGATGCTGTGGCTGTAGCTGAATACTGGGTCTCCATCCATCAAAGGGCCAGTGAAAGTCACCCACCCAGCTTCCTTTGTGGTTGTGCTCACTGGTTTGGTGAATCTCACTGTGTGGTCTCTTTCTCTTTCAGGGCTCTGGCTGACATCCTAAGACAACAGGGACCAATCCCCATAGCACACTGTGAAAGAGAAACTATCTCGGCCATTGATAGCTCTCCCAAAGAGAACACGCCGGTCCGATCGTCCTCCAAAAACCACTACACCCCCGTGCGCACGGCCAAGCAGACTCCAGGTAAGTGAGCGCCGATCACTTTGCGTCTCTGCTGAGGCTGGTGAGAGGGTTCTGTGGTGTTTCTGCTTCAGCCGGGCAGGTCGTGGAGCCCCGACCTGGTGGGCTTGTGGAAGAGTCTGGGGACTGTCCCTCCTGGGGAGAGAGTGGCATGGGAGACCGCCGCCAGTGAGTGTCTGGGCTGGAGGAGAGCTGATTGTTTAGGGCTTCTGTGATCTCGTGAGTGTCTGCATAATTCTCTTCCCTGGAAGGAACTTGCGGCAGCCTTGGGGGTGAGGTATAGTCACCGTCTTGCCCACGTGGTGGGAAGGCAGATCTTTCACAAGAAGTGGCTGCAATCAGAGACTGCTCCACTGTTGGAATCTCAAAAAGCATTTCCTGTGGGTAGGGATTACGCCTGTGTTGTAGGATAACCCTTTCCTGTGCTCTGTGGAATCTCTGAATATGTGAGTTGCTGTGTGATAGCAATATGCTGGTATTCTTCCACTTGGTCATCACTGTAACCCGTATGGAACAATGAACAAAACAAGGCAATAACAATAAATAATGTAACCTCACATGTATGGGGATCTTGCTGTGTGCCAAGTGTTATGCTGATCATTTTACATGAATTGTCTTACTTATTTTTCACAGCAGCCTTTGACGTGCTTATATTATCCTCTTTTTATATATGGAACAGAAAGGCTCAATGATTTTCCCAAGGACATATGGTTAGTATGAAAGCAAGCCTGGATTCAAACTGAGGCATGTAGGTAACAACAGTCAGGTCTAGAAAACCCTAGTATCCTAATCCAGTTTAGGACATTACTTTCTCAGAGTTTCTGAGAGGACTGTCCCCTTACAAGAGTAACTGGGAAGGTCATCTCTCATTGTGAGCATTACCAGACAGCCTACTACTAACCCCAATCTCAGACATGGCTTCTGTGTTGATACTTGGATCTAAAAGTGCCACGTCTGTCACCCTATAGCTCTTCAGAGGCTGTAGGGTCTGAACTAAACCTGCAATAAAGATATGCAGTCACTAGGTGGCAATAGGTATGTTTCGAATTCAAACTGTAGCAGACATGGTATTGAGACCAAATTTATTAAATGAGAAGTCACATACTTGCCTATGAGGTAATAGAGTTAAGTCTTTTGAGACTGTGATAAAAATCAAGGACATTCACCTCCCCCAAATATACACATATGAATATATATTTGATCCAACATGTTGTGTAGGGTTTACAAGGTTCTTCCAAAGTTAAAAGTCTCTGATTTAAAATTAAAGATGAGAAATCCACCCTTGCAAAAATTTTAAGGTGCATTTTTAGCCTGAATATCATAAATGTTTAAAATGTAAGTAATAGAAGGAACTGGCAAAAACCTCGAGACCAGTGATTATCTCCCTTGCTGCATATTAGAATCACCTGGGGAAGCTCTTAAAAATGCTGATGATGCTGGTGTCTGGGTCCCACCAATTAACCAGAGTTTCTGGGGATGCTGCTGGCAGCAGTATTTTAAAAAATCACTCGAAAGTGATTCTAACACACAGACAGAATAAAGAGCCACTTGTCCAGATGGATTCCTTTATTTTATGAATGAAGACACTGAAAGGCTGTGCCAGTCGTCCTCAAATTTGGCTTCACGCTGGAATCACCTTGGGAGCTTTAAAAATTAAGAGTACCTGGGCCTCACCTCCAGAGATTATAATTTAATTGATGTGGGGGTGTGGCCTGAGCAGGAGGTGGGGGGCATGTTTCTTTCTAATAGGTTGTTGTCATTCAGTTATGTCCAACTCTTGGTGACCCGTGAACTGCAGCACTCCAGGCTTTGCTGTCCTTTACTATCAGAGTTTGCTCAAACTCATGTCTGTTGAGTCGATGGTGCCATCCAACCATCTCATCCTCTGTCCCTGCATTTCTCCTCCTACCTTCAATCTTTCCCAGAGTCATGGTCTTTTCCAGTGAGTTGGCTCTTCGTATCAGCTGGCTAAAGTATTAGAGCTTCAGCTTCAGCATCAGTCCTTCCAATGAATATTCAGGGTTGATTTCCTTTAGGATTGACTGGTTTGGTCTCTTTGCAGACCAAGGGACTCTCAAGAGGCTTCTCCGCACCATAGGTGATTTTAATATGGAGCAAAGTTTGGGGAAATCACTGAGCTGTGGAAATTGCAGAAAGGTGCCATTCTAATTTATTGTTGATTGTCTGATTTAAACTTGGTATTGTGACCATCTGCAAGGGGGCATTTCTGTTTCTCCAAAGACTCATGGTTTGAAGTCAGGCTCTTCCAGAATCTTGTCTATGGTTTTGGAACTTCAGGTCACTCTGGTTCCCAAAGCATTCCTGGAAGTTTATCTTCATCCCTGTCTGTTCCGCTTTTCTCTGTCTCATTCACAAACCAGATAGTTGCCAGTCATTGAGTCTAGATGAAGTGTACAGTCTTGATTTGCCCTTAAATGCCTTTCACTGGTCCTGAAGATCTGTCATTTCTTCTGGTTTCTGTATATATCCTTTCCTCTGTTGATCTGAGAAGAGAAGCTTATAGTTAAATGATTCACTCCTTTGTTTTGAGAAATCCCTCCCTGTATTTCTCAATTTGGAACTCTTCACTTGGCTTTTAGAGATGTGAATTGTTCCCTGGCCCAGAATGCATTCTCAATGGTGATACTTAGATTTAAAAGCAATTTCATAACCATCTGCAATGTCTACAACTTCTAATGGATGCAACTGCTTTTCTAAATCCTTTGCCACAGAAGACTGCGTTTTGAGCAGAAGTTTAAATAGAACTTTGTATAAGTGTTCAAAGTAGAGACGTGTTGTGGTTTCACCACTGGTCAAATCAACAGATCACTGATCAGAGGAGTATTGTGGCAAGAGTTTTGTTGGGGGATCTTGAGAAGACATCCAGAAATCTCAGGAGGCATCATAGCCTATGAGTCTGGACCAGCCACATCAGTATCACTTGAAAGTTTTTGAGAAATGCAGAATCTCAGGCTTCCATCTCA
The DNA here is from genome assembly GCF_019320065.1 of Cervus canadensis. Classification (NCBI taxonomy): domain Eukaryota; kingdom Metazoa; phylum Chordata; class Mammalia; order Artiodactyla; family Cervidae; genus Cervus; species Cervus canadensis. The sequence continues at coordinate 30,618,891 of NC_057386.1, forward strand.
CCTGCTTGAGGAGAATTTGCATTTTCATGAGGTCACGTAGCAAATAACATTTAAGAAGCCCTGACACAACATGGCCTGTGACATAAATACCTCAGTTTTTTTTCTTTTCTTCCCCTTTCACATGCTGCGTATGTGACTTTGGCAAGTTTCTTTGCCTTTCTAAATTTCTTCATCTGCCTTGAGGCTAATAGTACAGCTGTGTCAGTTCAGTTCAGTTCAGTCACTCAGTCGTGTCTGACTCTTCGCAACCCCACGGACTGCAACATGCCAGGCCTCCCTGTCTATCACCAACTCCCGGAGTTTACTCAAACTCATGTCTATTGAGTTGGTGATGCTATCCAACCAGCTCATCCTCTGTCGTCCCCTTCTCCTCCCACCTTCAATCTTTCCCAGCATCAGGGTCTTTTCAAATGAGTCAGTTCTTCTCATCAGGTGGCCGAAGTATTGGAGTTTCGGCTTCAACCTCAGTCCTTCCAATGAACATCCAGGACTGATTTCCTTTAGGAGGGACTGGTTGGATCTCCTTGCAGTCCAAGAGACTCTCAAGAGTCTTCTCCAACACCACAGTTCAAAAGCATCAATTCTTTGGCACTCAGCTTTCTTTATAGTCCAACTCTCACATCCATACATGACCACTGGAAAAACCATAGCCTTGACTAGACGGACCTTTGTTGGCAAAGTAATGTCTCTGCTTTTCAATATGCTATCTAGGTTGGTTATGACTCTTCTTCCAAGGAGTAAGTGTCTTTTAATTTCATGGCTGCAGTCACCATCTGCAGTGATTTTTGAGCCCCCCAAAATAAAGTCTGTCACTGTTTCCACTGTTTCTGCATCTATTTTCCATGAAGTGATGGGACTGGATGCCATGATCTTAGTTTTCTGAATGTGTAGAGTAGTTTAATGAGTTAAACTAAGGAGATCACTTAAAATAGATCCTGAACGTAGCAAACCTCTATATCAGCCATAGTGGGGCTATGGAAGTATATTCACAACTCAAGGCAAATAAATCAAATTAATGAGAGAAATATAGGCATTGGTGTCCTTAGACCAGGAAGGATCCATGTGGCTGTATCCAGGATGAAAGCCCCTGGCCCTAAGCCTTCTGTGCTTGCCCCTGCCTGCAGCACATCCTCTGAGGATGAAGGGGCTTTGGAGGGCTTTCTGGGGCTCTTGCATGTCGAAAGCACAGGCTTGTTTGGTTTAGGGAGTGGGATGAGGGTCCTGCCTTAATAATAGTAAAAGCAATGATACCACGAATGTGGAGTACCCACTCTTTCTGGCTAGTCTGTTAGTTACTTTATTTATAATGCAAAGGGGATCCTGCAACATTTCATAGCTATAACATCTCTTATTTTCACATTGGCAGAAAATTCCTCTTTCCTTCCAGAAGAGTCCTTTATCTTAACTCTTCTGGAAATCCCTCTCCAGTTTTAAAGGGAGCTTTAATACTGGACAGTTACTTTGGACACGGAAAATCAGTGAAGCCCATCTCCATCTCCCGCCTCTCAAATATGGCTGCCTCTAGACTCTCACTACTCAAAGTGTGGTCCATGGACCAGTAGTGACTGCATCCCATGAGAACTTGTTAGAAGTGTAGACTCTTGGACCCGTCCTCTGACCTAGTGATTCAGAATCTGCATTTTAACAAGATCTTTAGGCAATTTGTACACATATTAAAGTTGGAGAAGATCCCATTAGAACCACGAGCCTCAGCCCTGCTGACACACAGGAATGATGTAAGCAATTCTGGTGACACTAATGCCTGGCCCTTACCTCCCAGGATTCTGATTGAATTGGTCTGGGGTAGAATCTGGATGTTAGTATTTTTCAAAAACTTCCCACATGATTCCATTGTGCAACAAACCAAGAACCAGAGCTAAAGGGAGATTGTCAAATAAGAAAAACGTCCTCAAGGACTGCAGAGTTTGAATTCACATCAAGACTCACAAAGATGGTGCTTGGCTGGTCCTTCTTAGTGAGCTGCAGGGGTAAGTCTTCTCCATGGCAGGTGGGCTGAAGGAGTGGAGGATTTGGGCTCATCTGAAAGAGGGAGGGGTCAGTCTGTAGCTATGAATGGAGACCCCTGGGCAGAAGTAGGTGTGAATAAAAATACAGGAGCACCCCCCTCCCCCCACCCATCCATGGATTCAACCAAGCTCAGATCCTGTACTGTGTTTACCATCCAAGGTTGGCTGAATCCTCGGATGTGGAAGCTGCAGGTACAGAGGGTTGACTATGGGACTTGAGTATCCATGGAATTTGGCTTCCCTTGCAGTTTCTGGAACCATCCCTTGGATACCAGGGGCTGACTGCATCAGAATTGAATGGCAGACCGGGCACAGCTGGGCATCACGATATGTTCTGTATCTGGAACTGCAGGTCCCTGAGCCCAGGATCTCAGAGGCTTGCAGAGGGCTTGCGTGACCTTCAAGAATGGGGAGGAGTGGGGACCTTGCTTGTTCAGCTGGTCTGATTCACTCCTAAAGAACCTGTCTTGGGACAACTCGGGGAGAGTAGGGGTACCCATCCCTCGGATATCATGTGCTGGGGTTCCAAAGTCTTGATAACCAACTTACCATCATCAAGAGTGGCGTCTGCTAGAGGGAATAAATATTTATGCCGCAGCTCCACACCACTGGGAGTTGTGTACGTTAGTTATCAGTCCTCTGCCTCCTGTCAAAGCCGCCTGCATTAATGGCAGACCAAGGGAGCCAAGGGGCATGCCTCCAAGCTTCATGGAGACCAAGAATGGGGCTGGACAGTTGACAGAGGGGCTCTCAGTTACAACGCTGCATAACCCGGCCCCTCAGTGCTTTCTTGAGCTCAGACCCTATTACCTTCTGCCTTTCTCTCTGGGATCTAGACATCTGACCCTCTTCAAGTCAGCATGTTCTTGCCTTGGGGTATTTCCCCTTCTCTTTGGTGGCCAGAAACTATCCAGCATCAGATATTTGTGCTGTGAAAGTTGATGCTCACAAGAGGTTGACGACCTTTCCTAACCTCCTCATCTGCTCCCGTCCCCTGCTTCATTTTCTTCTGGGCACCTACACCATCTAACACCATAGATTGATAAGATCACTAGTTTATTGTCTCTGTCCCTATCAGAATGTAAGCTCCATGTAGGCAAGGGTTCGTCTTATTCTCTGTGGCATATTAGATCCAAGAGCATTCCCTGGAAGCTCATTGTAACAGCTCAGTGAGTATTTGCAGGGACTGTCAAGATGGTCCTTCACTTGGAAAGATGGAGGAGCCAGACCGCAGGCGTTAGTGACCTGCCTGAATGCTGCAGAGATCTCATCACGGTTGTGTGACCCTCTGCTGCCCTGTCTGCAAAATTAGCGTAGAGTTGGCCACACTGACAGCCCACGGGGCTGGTTATACAGTGGGGAGCTGAGCTGGGAGATGCCCAGGCTTCACCCCACAGCCTTTCTCCTCCCATCCTGGGGCTGACCCAAGACTCCAGGTTCAGTGTGGCCAGAGGGTAGGAGCTTTGCTTACTTCCATCTGTAGAATGGGTTAATAGTAGTGCTTCCCTCCTAGGGCTGCTGTGGGGAGTAAAGGAGTGTTAATACCATCAGAGCAGCATCTGATAGAAACACTGTTTCAAGCCTGCACTTCTTCCTCTGGTGGTCACCAGGCCACGTGTGGCTGTTTGTGGAGCGCTTGAAATGTGTTTCAGAGCCTCACAAGATTTCAGAGTCAGTGTGGAAAAAGAAAGAATATTAAAATAGCTTCATAATTTTTTATATTGATTACATTTGAAATGATAATATTTTGGATATATCAGGTTAAATAGAATCTATTATTAAAATTAATTTCATCTATTTTTTTTCATTTTTTAACATGATGACTAAGAAATGTGGACTTAGCTATGTGGGTCATATCTATGATTTGCATCTCATTGACACTGGACGGGGCTGGTTTAAACGTTAGTAGTGTGGGGACCATCCCTAACGGTCCAGTGGTTAAGACTCCATGCTTCCAATGCAGGGGGCATGGGTTGGATCCCTGGTCAGGGAAGTAAGATCCCACTTGCTGCATGGCCAAAGATTAAATAAATAAAGTTTTACAAACGTTAGTGGTGCAGAGTGTCTCTTTGAGTTAAAATTTCGGTCTTGAATAGAAAATCCTGTCGGTTTGGGGAGCTTACACTGTAATGGAGGAGATGTCAATAGGTAAATAATTTCAGAGAGTGCGAAATGCTCTGGGCACAGGCAGGCAGGTGATGTGTTAGAGGAAGGCTGGGGAAAGGGAGGCCTGTTTTTAAAACATTTTTTTTTCTTGAAATATACTTGATTTACAATGTTATGTTAATGTCTGTGGTATAGCAAAGTGACTCAGTTATACCTATGTATGCATTCTTTTTCATATTCTTTTATGTTATGGTTTATCACAGGATATAGAATATAGTCCCCTGTGCTATACAGTAGGACCTTGTTGTTTATCCACCCTACATATAATAGTTTGCATCTGCTCATCCCAAACTCCTAATCCATCCCTCCCCACCCTCTTTCCCTTGGCACTGTGATAGTGTGGTCCTAGGAGGTGGCATTTGAGCTGGTACCTGACTGACAGGGAGGAGCCAGCCATGGGGACATACAGAAGAAGAACATTCTAGGCAGAGGGAGCAGCAAGTCCAAAGGCCTTGAGGCTGGAGCGCACCTGGCTGTTCATGAAACCAAAAGCAGACACAGGTGTTGAGTGTGGTCGGTGAAGGAGTGGCAGGTGCATGTTGAGAATGGAGGGGTAGACATGGGCCAGCTATGCATGGTCTTGGAGGCCATGGTAAGGAACGTGGATCTAATTTAACTATGCTGATCTGATGTCTGGTATAGTAAGATAGCCTTGGTTGCCGAGTAGTAGACGTGGACTCTGTTGAGAACCAGGATAACCTGTTCTTGTAGTTTACTTGCTAAGTCATGTTTGACTCTTTGTGACGGACACAGCGCCTTAGACGGCTCGGCCATCCTGACACATAGGATAACCAGTTAGCATTTCTAATAGAAAGGTGGGTTAATGAGAGAGCTTTCTCTGGCTACTTCTCCTGCATGAAGACGCCCTCACTGTAAAGAAGGCAGGATAATGCAGTGACAGAACTGGACAAGCCAAGACCCAGATCCTGCCTGAACTTGGACCAGCTGATAGACCTTAGTCCAGGGCTGTTCAGCAGGGCTTGGCAGACTTTTTCTGAAAAGGGCCAGGTTGTAAATATTTCAGATTCTATGGCCGTAAGGTCTCCACCGTAGCTACTCAGCTGTACCACAGAGATACGTAAAAGAGTGAGCAGCACTGTGTTCCCATGAAACACTATTTATAACAGTAATAGATGGTGGGCAGGGCTGGGCCCATGGCTGTTGTTTGTCAACCCCTGTTCTTCATTTCTCTCTGAAAGCCCCAGGCACCTTCCAGGCGACCTCTGCTTCCATGTGACATGTCAGTGGGGGAGACACATCCCTCACCAGGATGCTGTGAGCGAGTCAGAGGCCAGCGCAGAACTGTGACCCAGGAGTGCCCCGTAAATGTCAGGCCCCACTTCCCCCCTCCCTTTTCTGCAACTCTGGCCAGGGTTTTGTTGGATCCTAGCTTTGCAGCAGGTACAATGAGGCCTAACGAGAGCTAAGGAATTACCATGTCCCAATAGAGGCTATGGTTTTTCCAGTAGTCATGTATGGATGTGAGAGTTGGACTATAAAGGAAGCTGAGTGCCCAAGAGTTGATGTTTTTGAACTGTGGTGTTGGAGAAGACTCTTGAGAGTCCCTTGGACTGCAAGGAGATCCAACCAGTCCATCCTAAAGGAGATCAGTCCTGGGTGTTCATTGGAAGGACTGATGTTGAAGCTAAAACTCCAATACTTTGGCCACCTGATGCGAAGAGCTGACTCATTTGAAAAGATCCTGATGTTGGGAGAGATTGAGGGCAGGAGAAGGGGACGACAGAGGATGAGATGGTTGGATGGCATCACCGACTCAATGGACATGAGTTTGGGTAAACTCCGGGAGTTGATGATGAACAGGGAGGCCTGGTGTGCTGCGGTTTATAGGGTCTCAAAGAGTTGGACATGACTGACTGAACTGAACTGAATAGAGTTCAGGGTCCCCAGGCGGTTCAGTGGTAAAGAACTCGCCTGCCAATGCAGGAGACACAGGAGAGGTGGGTTCTCTTCCTGGGTTGGGAAGATGCCCTGAAGTAGTAAATGGCAACTCACTCCAGTGAGTTGGATAGAAGATTCTGGAGAGCTACAGTCCATGGGGTCTCCAAGAGTCAGACATGACTGAGTGTCTGAGCATAGGAGGAGGAGACGTGGAGACCAGGGTCCCCAGCCTGACCTTCTTGGTGGTTTTATTCACCATCTGGGTGATGGTGTAGAAAGTGTCCTGACTAAGGTGATGCATCACCAGGAGGGTGCCCGGCACCCCCATGATGGCAGGCTCAGGGTTCCAAATGTCTCCGTGGGTGTGGACACCCCCAGGTTATGTCTACTGCCGGCAGTGCCTCCTTCCATTGTGTCTCAGATCCCGTTTACTTCTGGTCCTCAGATGCCCTGCTCCCAGGATCCACGTTCCCGCCCCGATCTCTACCAGCTCAGTTCCTTTAGGTGTCAATGTGATCCTCCCACCTTAAGGCAGGAGGGGAGCCCTCTCTCCATTTCACCACCGCTTCCCATCCCCTCGCCACCTGCTTTTCTCCTTGACAGCCCGGCAGAAGAGTCGTCTACACCTGCTGCCTCTGCTCCTGGCTTGCTGATTTCCATCCTCGTCCCTGCATCTCGGTGGCCGTGGGGGTCCCAGGAGCAGGCTCTGCTGGGCTCTGTGGCTGGAATGGGCCTCCCACCCCTCCTTCCACCAAAACCAAGGCTCTGGCCACCTGGACCTACTCGGATTTGGGGCATCAAGTCCTCCCTGGCTTCACAGGCTTCCACGATGCTCTGCTCTTCACTCTGTCTGGAACATTCTTTATGTCCACTCTGTCTCAGCCTCCCTGTTCCTCCCGATCTCGGCTCCCCTCTCGCTGTCCTGACTCCTGGATGGGTCAGCCCCTCCCCAGGGCGCCTGGCACTGCAGAGTCGGGGGCGTGGGTGTAGGGAGTCAGCCCCAGTTTGGACCTCTATCCTATGACATTTCCCTAAGACATGACCACTCTCAGCCCAACTCAGGGCCGGGCACACGAGAACTGTGAACAGCACACTGACAGTCTCGTGTTTGGGGTCAGAACCTGTGTGTCCCACGTGGTGGGGAGCAGGTCATACGAGAGAGTCACAGGGGTGTAGTTGACCCTGTGTTTGGTGTGAACAAAAAGAGCAGATCAGTCGGTAGCCTGGAAACAGCAGTTTTCCAATTGCATTGAAAGAACCTTGGGTCCGGATCTAGGGAGGTGACTGGCCTGTCTTCTTAGTGTGTCCTGCTCTTAGACACCCATGCCCTGTGCTCCCCAGGGAGGGATGCAGCTGCCAGGAAGCCTGAAAACCCTGGTCTTTAAAGGATATTCATAATGGATGATGCTTTTAAAATAACTTTTATCATATTTTTATTTTGTATTGAAGTATAGCCAGTTGCCAATGTTGTGATAGTTTCAGGTGAGCAGCGAAGGGACTCAGCCATATACATACACGTGTATCCATTCTCCCCCAAGCTCTCCTCCCATCCAGGCTGCCACATAACATTGAGCAGAATTCCCTGTGCTCTATAGTAGGGCCTTGTTGGTTATCCATTTTAAATAGAGCAGAGTGTACACGCCCACCCCAAACTCCCTAACTATCCCTTCCCCTCATCATCCCCTACAGCTCCGTGGATCCTGTCTCCTGCCCCTGGGTCCATGCCTGGCCCTGGCTGTCCAGTGCATGTACTTGCGGCTACAAGGAGGACTTTAGAGGAGGCTAATGGTCTCAAGACATGAGCCTCTCAGCTCCAGGACGGACCGCCCTGCCACAAAGGGAGCATTCACCCCAGGATGTTTTGAGGAAGGGGACTGGGAGGAGCTACTGGGCATTTTTAGCAGGGAGTCGGTGGGGATGAGGGGTGGGTGCTGGCCTCAGAACCTCTAAGGTTCTCCCTTTCTGAGAACGTAGAGGGTGTAGCTGGCATTTGAGGGCTAACCCTGCTCACAGCCTACTCCTGTGGGTCCTCCCATCCCCCAGCAGGTAGGGGCTCGGGTGGGGGCAGTGGGACAGCCAGTACCCGGGGCCCGGCTGGCATTGGCACATGAGTAGTCAGGAGGCCTGATTCCAAGCTCACTCACCTAGTGGCTGCATGCATGCATGGTCAGTCACTTCATTCGTATCTGACTCTTTGTGACTCTATGGACTGTAGCCCACCAAGCTCCTCTGTCCATGGGATTCTCCAGGCAAGAATACTGGAGTGGGTTATCATGCCCTCCTCCAAAGGATCTTTCTGACCCAGGGATCGAACCCGTGTCTCCTGTGTTGCAGACAGATTCTTTACCCACTGAGCCACTTAGGAAGCCCCGCTTAGTGGCTATACTGACTCATCTTCCTCTTGGGATTCTGTGATCCCTCCCCATCCGCCGTACCCAGACTGGGCTAGATCACCATTCTGTCCTCAAGGCCGGACAGGTCATGAGCAGAAAAGTTCTTTCCTTCTTCAAAATTTAAAGCCATTTAGAAAGTGAGTCCTGAGCTGTGTTGCAGTCCTGGGTGGGGTGTGGGTGATGGCTTTTCCCAGCACAGGGTTGCCTAGAGAAGGGAGGGGGTGCTCCGAAGCAGAGCCCCCCCAAAAGCCCAAGGAACTACCCTCACCCTGGTCAAGCCAGCTGTGCCTAACGCATCCTTCTGGCCCCAGGGTGTGGTTCTGCTCCTGCCTGGGAACTGCACGGGCTTGGGCTGCCTGGCCAGAGAGGCAGCCTGTGTGGGAGGCAGATGAGGCCTGACCTCGCCATATGGCCAGGGAGCAGGGAGGGCCGCTGAGCTGGGCCTCTAATTACTCACTGCGCCCAGAAAGCAGGAGGATTTAAAATACGTTCTGGCTGTTACCAGAGCGAGGTGCAGGGGAGAGGGAAGGCGCTACGGATGGGGTTAGAATTCACAATGACCGCAGTGAGTTGGCAAAACCGAGGCCCGACGGAGCACAGGGCAGAGAGGACACGGGCAAGAAGGTGCGAGGCAGGCAGGGCAGACTGCCGCAGGCCTGGAGGGAGGGGGTGCATGGCCGGGCACTAAGGTTGCAAAGGGTGAGAGCTCCCAGGGCGAGGGGAGCCCAGCCTCTCTCCAGGCAGGTGCCAGGGCTCTTTTCCCCCAAGGAGCTCCAAGTCCATTGAACATATTTAGGACCTAAGAATATTTAGGACTGACGATGGCAGAGGAGATGATATCCAGCCACCCATCCCTAGATGTGAAGCACCCATCATGTGCTGAGCCAGGCAATGGATAAGACACAGACCGGCCTCAGGAGCTTAAATTCAGGAGCAGAAAGACCAGACTAGACAGTAAAAAAGATAACCAGCCATACAGATGCCTCACCAGAACCAGCCATGTGTTCAGAAGCTTCTCAGGGAGGGGCCTGGTAAGGGCCAGTGGCTTGAAGGATGGTGGAATTGAACAGGATGGTGGAGAGTGTTCCTGGTCAGTGAACTGGGGGCAGCAAGAGCCTGGCAGGCAGGGTTGCTTAAGGGTGATCACTGCGTTTGGAATAGTTGGTGTGGCTTTTCTGTAAGCAGGCAGTGGTGATAAGAAACTGGGCCCGAGGCGCCAGAGGAACTGGAACTCTGTGTCCCGTTGGAGCAGGCTGGCTCTGAGCAGGAGTCTCTTCTTTTTCCTTCTCTAAACATAAGGGCTGTGTTCCTGGAGGGCAGGAGGATGTGGGAAGGGGCGGGGGTGCCTGCTGGGGAGGTGCCATATGGCTCAGTTGGGCTAATGATGGGGGATGGAGTGGGGGGGTTGGACCCTGCAAGGGGTCTCGTGAGGGCCTAAGATAAGAGGTTCACAGAGCCAGAGGCATGGGGAGTCACAGCCCCCTGGCAGCGCGTTGGGAGGAAGGAAAGGGGGAGGTCAGGGTGGGACTCAAGATGCTCTGATCCCTTCATTCATACAAAAACAGTTTTAGCCCTTTCCTGGGTACCAGTCACCAGGGATGTGGGAGGGAAGAAAGTCAAGTCCCAAGTCACATAGCACTTACATTCAGATGGAAGAGACAGAAAAGAAACTCATAAACATACAACATAAATGGTAGTGGTAAGTGCTTTGAGAGAAATAGGGCAAGAAAAGGGAGTACTGAGTGATGGGATTTGGGGGGAAAGAAGCCTGATTTGAAGAAGAGACCTCATTACTGGTTGAATTACCGAAGCAGAGACCTGAATGATGGAGGACAAGCCATGTGTGACCGTGAGCTGGGCAGAAGTGAGTGCTGCCAGGTGTGTTTGGGGAGCAGAAGGACCAGAGTGGCTGGGGTGGAGAGAGCCAGGGTTGAGACGAGGTAATGGATAAAGTCAGAGAGGTGGGGCCCCAGAGGCCATGTGAGGATCTTGGGTTTCATTCTGAGTGTGATGGGAGCCATCGTGGGGATTGCAACAGAGGAGTGATGTGATTTGACTTGTGTTTTACAGAATCGCTCTGCTCAGAATAGACCCTGGAAGGGCAGGGATGGAGGGAGGGAGTTGGAGGAGATGAGAAAGAGATGGAGATTTGGACTAAGATGGTGGTAGAGGAGGACCTTTGAAAGACCCAGCTTCATGGCTTATTTATTATTAACATCTTATCTTGAATAATTTTAAACCAGTGGAAAATTTTCAGGTGATTGAATGATTCAGTGAACACCTGTATGCTCTTCACCAGTTGTTAACATCTGCCTCTGTGTCTTTCCCCGTCCTCCTCTTCTCATCTTCACCATCATTATCCTCACCTCCGTCATCATTACCACCATTGTCAGGGTCACTGTCAGCATCACTGTCAGTAGCAGCAGCATCAGAACTGAACTATGTGAGAGTAGGTTGCAGATATGATATCATGACTCTTCATTCCCCACTGTACTTCTATGCCTGGAGCTTCTAAATTCAAGGATGCTCTCCTGTGTCACCATGAAACAACTACTAGATTTATGAAATTCAGCTTTGCCGCAATACTAGGATCCAGTAGGGTGTGTGATGTATTTGAAAGTAGAAATGACAGCAATGCTAACGGATGATATGGAAGGTAGGAGACACAGATGACTTCAGAAGTTTTGGCCAGAGCAAATGAGGATGGCTAGGTCCATGCAAGGACCTGGAATGAGGAGCTGAGAGCTCTTACCCAAAAGAAAGATAGGAAGGATCTGAGTTTTGGCAGATGAACTGAGCTGGGCTGGGCTGACCGGTTCTCCAGTGGATGTTGCCACAACAGTTACAAGGGAAGTCAGAGAATCTGGCTTTCTTTCTCTCTCTCGTATACACACACACACACACACACACACACACTCACACACTCCACAGAACATATATAGATATACATCCATATACAGACTTTTTCTTCTCCCAGGGATCTAGACATGAATTTAGCCCGAGATTTATCTCACCATCCCTGATGGCTCAGATGGTCAAGTATCTGCCTGCAATGAGAAAGACCCAGGTTAAATGCCTGGGTTGGGAAGATCCCCTGGAGAAGAAAATGACAGCCCACTCCAGTATTCTTGCCTGGAGAATCCCATGGACAGAGGAGCTTGACAGGCTATAGTTCATGGGGTTGCAAAGAGTTGGGCACAACTGAGTGACTAACACTTTATCTCACCGTAACTAAGCAGAATCAGTAATGACCCTGACCTTAAGTGCCTCAAGGACAGGAACATGTCTGCTTTGCTTACTCTATTCACAGTGGACATATCTTGGTCCTTAGCAGTCATTCAATAGCTATTTCTTGAATAAATGACAGAACGAATTCTCTTAATACCCTAGACAGGAGGCAGCAATTGTACTTGTATACCTGCAGAATACCTGAAATAACAGTTGCTGATACAAAAGCAACTTTTCTCCTATAAAAGAAGTCAGTTCAATTATAATTTGGCTCTGTTATAAGGGAGCTTCTTTTATCTGATTGCTCTGGCTTTCTAAGCATGTGGCTTCCACATCATAGCCCAAGATGGCTGCACCAGCTCGTGTCATCATGCCTGCATTCTAGGCATCAGGAGAAAGTAAAGGCCAAGAGATCATTTTGCATTTTTTAAAGGATGCTTGCTTGAAGTTGCTATTCCATTCCCACTTACATCACGATAGCCAATGTAGTCTTTATTTTGGGTGGTCACATGATCAGTTAAAATATGGGAATTCTTTTACTAAAGAATGGCTTGTTGGGAGGGGGCAACTAGTGATCAGAGTCATTGCATGGCTTGGATGGCACCTGGGGCTGTGCGATGCTTTCTTCCACAAACCATCGGTATAAAGAGCTATCAGGGGCAGGTAATCACTGTGGTTACCGTCCCTGCTTCCACAGTAACAACAGTTAGTGGGCCCTAAGTGCACAGGACAGGTGAAGCCACTGGGCACCCCTGTAGAAGGGTCTCAAAGCTCTGAAGGGGTTGTGTTTCCTTACTTGAATTCTGGTTAGGAATCCAGAACTTTACCCTGATAGCAAAGCCACCACATTCCAGAAAAGCTCTGCGGAGCGTCCCCACCTCTGTGTCCCCAGCTGTGTGAGCTCCTTGTGGTCCAGGGCAGTGTCCTCTTCACCTTTGGGCTCCCGCACCTTCACCGCCTGGAACTATGGGCTCTCCTGCACCCTGCATCCTAGCCTGTGCCTGCTGAATGAAGAGACAAAAATCAATTTAGATGATTCAGGAGTTTTACCAGATGCAACAAAGCTGATTCTTCCTAAATGGAACATTTGTGGAGGCTTTGCCAGAACTATCTAGAAGAGTGTGTTGATGTGGCCATTGCTCTTGCCCAACCACCTCCCTGTGCAATGAGGCAGGAGCAGTGTCTTCAGGATGGAGACCCCTGAGTGGGAGAGGGAGGTAGCCAGCAGCTGGGTCGGAGCCCACACTCACCCCCCTCTCCCTGGCTTCTCGATTCTGATCTGTATTCAAGCTTTGTATTCCCCTTTGTGTGTGCTTAGCTTAGGGATTTATCACTGCAGCTTAGATCTGTGATGAAATAGATAAGCCTTCACTTTAATAAATGTGGCATTTCTTTCCCCATAAGAATTAGATGAAAGGAAGTGGGGCCTCAGAGGAGGTGGGGTGGGGCGGGGCAGCAGGTGGAGGTGGATGGCCAGGGCTACAGAAGACACTGCGGTCCAAGAGGCTCTGGGATGGGGAGCCTGGGGCACAGGTCGTTTACAGGGAGGTGGTAAGAGAACAGTCCTGTGTGTCCCAAGGAAAGAAACTATAAACGGCAGAGTATTAGGCTTGCTGTGGAGCCCTTTCTAGAGGGAGCAGTTTGGGTCCCCAGCTTGACTCCTCCTTATGGTGCTGCTGCAAAGACACTTCCTGTAACCCTTTGGAAAGGATGTGGGTGTGAGGTCAGGGGTAGCAGAGCTCTATCAGGTGATGGGCTCAGCTTCAGGGCACCCAGAGAAGCATATACCTGTAGTGGGAAGTGTGGGTGAGCTGTGTGGCCTTGAGCAGAGATGTGGCTTAACCTCTCTGGACCCCTGTTTGCTTTTCTATGAGAATATCTCCTGGTGTGATCTTTGTGTACATGCCCTAGTGGCTTACACAGTAAAGAATCTACCTGTGATGCAGGAGACCCAGGTTTGATCCTGGGTCGGGGAGATCCCTGGAGGAGGAAATGGCGACCCACTCCAGTGTTCTTGCCTGGGAATTCCATGGACAGAGGAGCTTGGCAGGCTACAGTCCATGGGGTCGCAGAGTCGGACACGACCAAGCCACTAACGTGATCCTTGTGGAGATAAAAGGCAATGAATATAAGGCCACTAGCACAGTCCAGGTACGATGGTTGGTGAGAAATCGTGGGAGAGCATTGGCATTATTGGTATGGAGTTTGGATCAGTGTCGCCTAATCATTTTAGACTTTTCCTTCCATGACTTTCAGAGCAGGCAACTCTGTGGTTTGGGTCACGTGAACCCACTTTCCTAAGAAGCAATGTGATAGGAATCCTTTGAAGTCAGTGATGTGATTCTTGTCACCTGCAGATAACAAGATTGAAGTTCAGAAAGGCTGACTGACTTGCTCAAGATCACACAGGTTGGACGCAGCTGTGCCCCGAATGGTTCCAAGAGCTCGTAAAGACAGGCTATCCCAACCCTCCTGGGCGAACATTGTGTCCAGCCCTCCTAGTAGTTTTCATTCACAGCCCTAAGGTCACGGAGACCAAGAACATCACAGAACAGAGAGAGAGATGGGGCCAGGGCAGTGACCTGTATTTTCAGTTTTCATTAGCAGGATCATGCTCTCAGGGCTGTTGGGCAAACACCTGACTCCTTAGATTTTCCTGCAAAGGAAGCTCATGGTGACCTTCAGAGCCGTGAAGGTTTGGCTGTGGCTGGTCAGCAGCCTCCGGCTGGTGGGCTCACATGAGTCAGAAGGGCTGGCTGAGCACGCTAAACCTCGTCGTTCGCTAAGAAAGAGTGAGATGTTCTTCTATGTAAACGTTCTTAAGTAGGAGTCACTGAAGACAACAGCCTCGGTAACAATTCTGTTTATGTTGTTGCTGTGTAAAGATTTGCTTAAGCACCTTGCAGGCTTTTGTTTTTTTGGGGGGGAAGCTTGCTCTGAGATGTATGATTGCTTGCTATGATTGAAATGCACTCCAGGTATATCGAGAGATTCATTAATCACACTTACTCGTCTATTATTAATTGAGCCCTGACATGATTCCAGGCACTTTGGAATGAATGATGGAGTACTGTGCCCAGGGAGAACATACAGTCTAAGTAAATAAGATGTGTATCCATGAAGAGTTACATAGCTGTATGAGAGTTTAAAATCTGCACAAAACTATGATTAAAGAAATGTTCACTTGCCATCCTTAGGAATAAGGTGGTGCCCTTAGGCCTATGGAGAGAGAGATTGAAATACAGCATACAAACCAGCATGTGTTGAGGGGTGCACATGAGTCATGTTTGGGCATTCATAGAAAAAGGAGCAGGCTGCAAGTTCATTCATACTCAGGTTTTAGTGAGTGCCTACTGCATACCAGGCCCTGTGCCAAAGACTGAAATGGTCTAAGGAGACAGCGTGAAGGTGGTGGGTACTGACTATGTCCTTGAAGGATAGATAAGACCTGGATGGTCTAAAACCTGGGGAGGGATTGGCCAAGGTAATCCCTTGGGGTGGATTAAGGAAAGGTTCTTATCAGGGTGAAAAGAGTGGGCTTCGTGGGACAGAGATTAGGCCTGCCATGATCATACTGGGAGGAGGGATGGATAGTAAGAAAGCAGATTAGACAAGAGGGTTGGAAACAGAATGTGGAGGCCTTGAATGCCAGTATTTTTTCAAGGGCAATGCCTGAAGGGAACACCATAATGATAGTGGTGTCTGCATTCACATTTAAACTCACATTCTAAAACAGCTGGCTGTTTCTATTTCTGCTTGTTTGTGGCTACTATATAAAAATACTATCGACTTTTATCTAATGCTCTTGTACCCTGCAAACTTGCAAGTTCCCCTGTTAGTTTTATTAGTTTTTTCATAGATGCTGTAGGATTTTCTACATAGATAATTATATCATCTACAATATAGTTTTACTTCTATTTTATTAGATACATTCTATTTCTTTTCTTGCCTTATTGCACTGGCTAGGACTGCTTTTGCAATTTTGAATGAAAGTGGTAAAACTTTGTTCTTGATCATAAGGAGAAAAAAATTCAGCCTTTTGCCTGGTGATGTGTGTGCTACATTTTTCAAAAATGCCCTTTATCAAGGTGAGAAAATTTTCTTTAATTGCTAGGTTGTGGAGAGTTTTTTTTTAGTCAGGGATGGATATTGGTTTGTGTTTATTTCTGTATCTTTTTCTGTATCTATTGAGATGATCATATGGCTTTTTTCTTTGTTAATATGGTGAATTACATTGATTGGTTTTTTGATGTTCAAAAAACCTTGCTTTCCTGGCATGAATCCTACTTGGTCATCATGATTTCTTATCATTTTTATATATTATTGAATTTGACTTGCTGAAATTTGATTAAGAACATTTTGTGTCATTGCTCATGAAAGATATTGATCTGTAGTTTTATTTCCTTGTCATTTTGGTTTGGTTCCAGTGTTAATTCTCATCTCATAGAATGTATTGGGAAGTTTTCCCTCCTTGATTTTATGGAAACATTTTTCTAAAATCCCCTTATGAGGTTATCTGAACCTAAAGTTTTATTTATTTTTTATAGGAAGATTTTAAATTAAAAGTTCAATTTCTTTAATAGATATAGGATAATTATTTCTTTTTGAAACAACCAAGCATGGCTAAAAGACGTTTTAAAACTTGGTTCAAGTGACTGATCCCAGAACATCCTCAAAATAAAATTCATAAAAAGCCAGAGTGACCAGCCAGCTGTCTTGACATGGTGTTAACATTCAAAGAGGCCACAGTCAAATACCTAAACATAATTAAAAAGTAATTAGAACCTTTAGTTGGTCTTTTGGAAGATAAAACAAAGGGATCTATGAAATGATTGTGGTATACAACAAATTTAAAAAATTGAGATAATTAAAAAATTTAAAAACTTTTCTTCATCTTTCTCACTCTTAATTCCTTGTGTATCATCAGAAGCTGCTTTCCCCAGCACTCTCCTTTCCATAACACCCCCAAATTCAGCCAGCTGGCCTCTGCAGGTCTCCCCCTGACTCCTTGATTCTGTAATCAGCTTACGCTGTTGTGTTCTTTGGAATTCTCTTGTTCTCCTTTTACCAAGACTTTGAACATCAGAGTAGAGTTCTAGAAGTGACTCACTGAGGTAGAAAGTAGAAGGTGGGAAGGGGGAGAGGACAGATGGTTTGGACTAGATGCAGTCTTGTTGATTTCCCATCACACTGCATGTTTACCATCGTGACCTAGCGCCAGAAATGGTTGAGCATGTCCCCACCCCCCAAGCTGAGGGACACCCGTCAAGCACAATTGCAAGGAGATGCTGCCTGACTCAGACTCCAAGTCTACAAACTAGAATTTAGACAGTGGCATTTGCTCTGATTTTCCCCAGAGCCACATTCTACAAGCTTATAGAATGGAGAGATCAACACAGATTTTCATTAAAAAGCAGTCCTCTTATTTATATCTGATTTGCTCCAGGACAGTATAATTGATCTAGTGGAGTGCAAAAATCATTGAATTTGAAGCCAAAGATCTGGGGTGTTTTTCCCAACCAGATCTTCAAATTTTTCATTTGATAAAACTTTATACTTCTCAGAGTTATTGAACTCTGTAAGGTGTCCCCACAAAAATGTTAGCTGTTACTTACTGTCCTTTTGGACAAGATATGTAATAAAATTCATTGCATTCATGTTGCACTCTACAAAAACAAATATATAAGTGTGTATGTATAGTTATAAGTATATACATATCAGTTAATCATCTTATCAATCTTTTGAGGAAGAAGTAACTCTTTTCATTTAACAGGTGATTCTGTCTGAGATTCACAAGGTTTAATTAATGTGTCTGTCTTCACACAGCCTATAGGTATTAAAGCCCAAACTTGAACTCAGGTCTTCTGATTGAAGGTCTGTTGTTCTTTCTACTTCTCCATCCTGCCCTGATTATAGCTCAACCACTTATTTGTCTATAACATAATTAAAACCAAGTAAGTCTGAAGCCTCATGCTGGATAAACTCAGGCACATGCTTATTTTTCTTCGGAATCTGAATTAAGGAAAAGAAGCTAGTCACTTTCAAATGGTGTCAGCAGGTACTGCACAAGGTGTGTGACCCTAGCACCACACTTGGGGAACTCAGACCATTTGTTGCATGCAAAGATGTCATATAATAATGTAGCTGCTCAACACTTACATTCTGTTGGAACAAGGAAGGGTTGTATAACGGCAGCAAGGTGCCATTTTGGATTTCAATAGTATAAAACTCTAGCGGCTAATAAGCAAATTCCAATTTTGTCCTTCACTGTGGGGAGACTTATCTCATATTTCTATTGCTCTCAGGGAAGCATAGTGGAAAATAATCTATAGAATTCTATAGCCTGAGCTTTATGTGAGGTTTGCAATTTTGGCTTTATGGATTTTTTTTTGGTGGGTGGCTGTTCCCCAGTTCCTCTTTAGTTCTCCTAAGCTTTCTTCACTCAGAAATTTTTGTGCTTTTGCACAGAAAATCTTCCATTAGAAAACTCTGACTTCCATTTCATCACCTCAGAACGACAACAGCACATACACACACTTTCAAATATACACACCCTTACCTAGTAAAGAGTAGGCAAAGACATTTGTATCTTTAGAGATTATGTTCGGCTTCAGGTAACAGAAAACTGACCAACTGCAGCTGAAACAATAAAAGTCGATTGTCTTCCTAGTCAGAAGTCCAGTGGTAGGCCTTTTCTGGAGTTGGTTCAGCTGTGCAACATGGCCTCCTAAGAACCAGACGCTTCCCGTCTTTCCCTTCCCATTTTTTTGCTTCACCTTATGCTTATGACCTCATGATTGCAAGATGGCTGCCACAGCACCAGCCTTTATATTTACATTCCCAAAAGGGGGAAAGGCCACACCAGTGATGGTTATTTAGCTGTACATATTGCTGCCCTAAATAATGCGTGTTTTGTTACAAGGAAGGAGAGAGGCAAATTGACTACTGAGTCAATTTGTTCCAGTATCTGCCCTGTCTTTTGGATATACTTTCTTCCTTCTTCTTAAAGGCTCAAAAGGGACTTCCTCTTTGAGGAGTGGCTTCTGGTTCTGTGCTCACTTTAACAGATCTCTCTGCAATAAAATAATTTAGACATCTGTTGAAATTCATTTTTTTTATGACTGCAGTATTATTTTTTTTTTTAATTTTTTTATTAGTTGGAGGCTAATTACTTCACAACATTTCAGTGGGTTTTGTCATACATTGATATGAATCAGCCATAGATTTACACTTATTCCCCATCCCGATCCCCCCTCCCATCTCCCTCTCCACCCGATTCCTCTGGGTCTTCCCAGTGTACCAGGCCCGAGCACTTTGTCTCATGCATCCCACCTGGGCTGGTGATCTGTTTCACCATAGATAGTATACATGCTGTTCTTTTGAAACATCCCACCCTCACCTTCTCCCACAGAGTTCAAAAGTCTGTTCTGTATTTCTGTGTCTCTTTTTCTGTTTTGCATATAGGGTTATCGTTACCATCTTTCTAAATTCCATATATATGTGTTAGTATGCTGTAATGTTCTTTATCTTTCTGGCTTACTTCACTCTGTATAATGGGCTCCAGTTTCATCCATCTCATTAGAACTGATTCAAATGAATTCTTTTTAATGGCTGAGTAATATTCCATGGTGTATATGTACCACAGCTTCCTTATCCATTCATCTGCTGATGGGCATCTAGGTTGCTTCCATGTCCTGGCTATTATAAACAGTGCTGCGATGAACATTGGGGTGCACGCTGTCTCTACCACGGTATTTTCACAGAACTAGACCAAAGAATTTCACAATTTGTATGGAAATACAAAAAACCTCGAATAGGCAAAGTAATCTTGAAAAAGAAGAATGGAACTGGAGGAATCAACCTGCCTGACTTCAGACTCTACTAAAGCCACAGTCATCAATGTGGTACTGGCACAAAGACAGAATATAGACCAATGGAACAGAATAAAGCCCAGAGATAAATCCACGAACCTATGGACACCTTATCTTTGACAAAGGAGGCAAGGATATACAATGGAAAAAAGACAACCTCTTTAACAAGTGGTGCTGGGAAAACTGGTCAACCACTTGTAAAAGAATGAAACTAGAACACTTTCTAACACCATACACAAAAATAAACTCAAAATGGATTAAAGATCTAAATGTAAGACCAGAAACTATAAAACTCCTAGAGGAGAACATAGGCAAAACACTCTCCGACATAAATCACAGCAAGATCCTCTATGACCCACCTCCCAGAATATTGGAAATAAAAGCAAAACTAAACAAATGGGATCTAATGAAACTTAAAAGCTTTTGCACTACAAAGAAACTATAAGTAAGGTGAAAAGACAGCCGTCAGATTGGGAGAAAATAATAGCAAATGAAGAAACAGACAAAGGATTAATCTCAAAAAATATACAAGCAACTCCTGCAGCTCAATTCCAGAAAAATAAATGACCCAATCAAAAAATGGGCCAGAGAACTAAACAGACATTTCTCCAAAGAAGACATACAGATGGCTAACAAACACATGAAAAGGTGCTCAACATCACTCATTATTAGAGAAATGCAAATCAAAACCACAATGAGGTACCATTACACACCAGTCAGGATGGCTGCTATCCAAAAGTCTACAAGCAATAAATGCTGGAGAGGATGTGGAGAAAAGGGAACCCTCTTACACTGTTGGTGGGAATGCAAACTAGTACAGCCACTATGGAAAACAGTGTGGAGATTCCTTAAAAAACTGGAAATAGAACTGCCATATGACCCAGCAATACCACTTCTGGGCATACACACTGAGGAAGTATTATTTTTTTTAATGACTGCTGTATTATTCTTCTATCGCACTTTACAGTTTCATTGACATTGTCCCATTTAAACTCAACAAAGGTCATGAGGTAGAATAGCATCACCTGAATCCTTCAAGAGAGGAAACTGAGACCCCATAAATTTAATGATGTGATAGTCCTGGTCCTTCTCATCCAGTGCTCTGTCCCACTGCTCCCCCTCTGCTTCTGTTAACCGCAGTTGGCGTGGTTCTGAGCAGATGCTACCCTGGGTTGACCCACCTGGTTCAGTGGCCTGCCACTCATCTCAGGACACAACTTGGTGCCATTTTGCGAACGCTTGCTCAGTAGCTCAGTCATGTCTGACTGTTCGTGACCCCGTGGACTGTAACCTGCCAGGCTCCTCAGTCCATGGGATTCTCCAGGCAAGGATACTGGAGTAGGGTGCCATTTCCTCCTCCAGTTTTGCAAATGCATGTAGCATTTTGCCAACATGAAATCGACAGGGAAGAAGATCCTGGAAAATATTGCCCAGGTTTCAGGTTTCACGGATCCACACATAGTCCCACACACACAGGCACCTGTAAATCTTCACAGAGAAGGTGCTGCGGCTAAGGCATCTGTTCATTACAGTTTGATCTGAGGAACTTTGGATGCGTTGTTAGAAGTCTGAGGTGGGATGAGGTTTGCACATCCCATTTGATGTGCCAGACAGATGGGGCCAGACTCCGCATCCCGAGACTGGGAGGCAACGGCGTGATGTTTCCACGAGTTGCTGCCATTTTCTCCCTTCCCTTCAGCCTGTTGCAAGTAACTCTATTCGGGGGCAAGGCGGCAATGCTCTATGCACCCCCGACCCCACCACACCCTCTGTGCCCTGAGAAGAGCAGCTCTTCCTTTGTAGTTGGGGAAGCACGTATCTTAACAAGGAGAGAGAGGGATCGTTCCTTTGTCTGAATTAATGATGTGGACGCTTTTTGAAAAATGACTCCGACTGGCAGCTCAGGGGCCTTAGGTGGGGTATTAATTCAGATTGATAAATACACATTTAATGAGAGCTTAACAGAGCAACATGCCAATGGACCAAGAACCTCCCTATCCTTTGTGGGGTGAATGCAGCCCACGGGCCCGGGCTTTCATGGGTCTGTTGTTACTATTTTAAAAAACTGTGGCCAAGATGGAGATGAGGGTGGCTGGAAAGTGGCCCTTTGGTGGTTTGTAGAAGCTGGCAACTGCAGTGACAACATGGAATGAGAGAGAGGGTGGTACACTGCGACCGAGTGTGTATCTTTGTCAGGTTGAGGTGAGGCCGTAGGTGGGGGGTGCATCCTTGAACTTGAGCTGTGCCTCTCAAAGCCTCAGTGGGAACAAGTGCGCCTCAAATAAGGGAGGTCCCTGGTGGTCACCTCTGACCACGCCCCTCACCACACCCCCCCGACCCCACGCTCCGTGGAGCGTGGGGCCTTGTCACTGCCAGGCCTTGTCACCGCCAAGGGGACAAGGCACAAGTGTGCATGCTTCTCTACTGAAAATTCAGGAACAGACACAAAAGGTACACATCCCTGTATCCTGAGCTTACGCAGATCTGTGCTTTTTCCCTGTGCTTGGACGTCCCTTCTCCCACTTGACCACCTGTAGAATCCTTTTTTTTTGTATGTTTTCTCAGTTGTGTCCAGCTCTTCTGCATTTCTTCCTTGCAGGCTTCCCTTATTCACTGCAGTAAGAGAAAGACTCTGAAATCACAGTTTTAGGGTCAAACTCTGACTGTGCCTGATGAAGGAAGTGGGAACCCACTTTGGTATTCTTGCTTGGGAAATCCCATGGAGAGAGGAACCTGGTGGGCTACAGTCCACGGAGTCACAAAGAGTCAGACATGGCTTAGCCACTGAGCATGCGTGCATGCATGGGACTGCGCCAGCTAGTGATTGCTCTTTTTGATGATTTTCCCATCCCCAAATTTTGAAAGGTCTCGGTCAAAACCTGCCCCAGGTATGAGAAGTCATTAGGAAAGCCTGAAAGTGGAGGGAACCAGAATACTAGAGACCTAGGCTGAAGTCTTGGCTCTGACATTCTGACCTTGGGCAGACCACGTAACTTACCCATCTCCCCATCTTTATGGAGTGACGATTGTCCTTTTCAACATTCTCTGAATCTGGGCAGCATCTTTCAAAGCGATAAGTCAGCTAGTATCCCCGCCCTCAATGCTGGGGTATCTGATAGAGCTGGCAGATGCCACATCTGCCAGCCTGTTACCACACCTCCAGGGAGAGAGCTTTAGAGATTCTCACAAAAAACAGATCTTTTTCATTTCTCTGATGAAGAGACTGACTTTAAAGCCAGAAAGAGAGAACTATGTGCAATTTGATGGGACTCAGAACATCAAAGGCAGTTGAGTTGGTGTTTGGAACAATCTCTCAGGTCAAATCTAATTTTATCTGAGCTGATGTTTCCAAGCTTTGGTAATTGCTCCCAGCGTAACTGCCGATTCCTTGTTCTAAGCCTGTGAGCAGGGCCTTCAGCAGGGGGTCCAGCTGATGGCTTTTGCCTCTGTTGCTCTTGGGGTGGGGGTGGTGCAGTCTAGGTCCCAAGACTAGATTTCAGTCCTGGGAGCTGTAGGTAGACAAAGCAGAAAGGATACTGGACTTGAAATCAGGACCTATGTCTGCAAATCTTGGTTTTACAAGAGAGCCCCAGAGAGTCTCCTTCTCAAGGACTTTCCTACTTGAACTTGACAATTTTGTGCACTGGCTTCCAGAAGACTTTGTGCCAGAAGAAGGGTGGGGTTGTGGAGAGTGGGGTGCAACTTAGGGAGGTCAAGGTTGACAGGCAGAGGCTCAAATGGCACAGTGACTGCACACAGTCATCCCCCTGACATAAAGAGCAGGTGTGAGCCTAGAAGCTGGGGTCACTGAGAATTGCAGGAAGCTGCTGGTGCTGGGGGCTTCCCAGGTGGTGCTAGTGGTAAAGAACCAGCCTCCCACTGCAGGAGATTTAAGAGATGCAGTTTCAATCCCTCGATTGGGAAGATACCCTGAAGGGGGCATGGCAGTATTTTTGCCTGGAGAATCCAGTATTTTTGCCTGGAGAATCCCAAGGACAGAGAAGCCTGGCAGGCTATAGCCCATAGTGTTGGAAAGAGTCAGACACGACTGAAGTGACTGAGCAAGCATGTACACTGGTGTTGGGAATGAGAATATAACTTGGGAGAGAGGATCTGAGATGGTTAATTTCATGTGTCATCTTGATATATCACAGGGTGACTGGATATTTTGTCAAACTTTATTCTGGGTGTTTCTATGAGGATGTCTTTGGATGAAATTAACATTTAAATAAGTAGACTGAATAAAGAAGATTGCCCTCCCTAATGTCAGTGGGCTTCGTCCGATCAGTTGAAGGTCTACATAGAACAAAATCTAATCCTTCCCAGAGTGAGAGAGAATTCTCCAGCTGACACTTTTGAACTGAGTCATCTGCTTTTCCTGGTTCTATAGCAGCCTGATGGCCTTTGGACTTAGACTGGGACATCGGCTCTGCAGATTTTGGACTTGTCAGCCTCCATAATGATGTAAGCAATTTTTATTATTCCTTATAATAAATCTTACAAAACAACTTTCTATGGAATTCAATTCTTCCTGACTAAAACAGCACTCTATATCTGGAGCAGACTTTCTTACATTCAATGAGGAAAGTGGGAAGAGAAGTTCAAATGAATGCATTCCAAGTCCAAGGCCACCCTTCACTCGACCATCTGTCTTCAGTCTGACAGACTCTATCTCCAAA